>NW_027611939.1:0-251000 GCF_964261635.1 Lissotriton helveticus
GTTATTGATCTCCCGAGCTGAGACCCTAAGCCATACACGCCTTCTGAGGGGAATGTTGGAATTGATCTCCCGAGCTGAGACCCTAAGCCATACACGCCTTCTGAGGGGAATGCTGGTACTGGTCTCCGGAGCTGAGATCCTAAGTCATGCATGCCTTCTAAGGAGAATTCTGGTATTGATCTCCCGAGCTGAGATCCTAAGCCATGCATGCCTTCTAAGGAGAATGCTGGTATTGATCTCCCGAGCTGAGACCCTAAGCCATGCACGCCTTCTGAGGAGAATGCTGGTATGGATCTCCCGAGCTGAGATCCTAAGCCGTGCATGCCTTCTATGGAGAATTCTGGTATTGATCTCCCGAGCTGAGACCCTAAGCCATGCACACCTTCTGAGGAGAATGCTGGTATGGATCTCCCGAGCTGAGATCCTAAGCCGTGCATGCCTTCTATGGAGAATTCTGGTACTGATCTCCCGAGCTGAGACCCTAAGCCATGCACGCCTTCTAAGGAGAATGCTGGTATTGATCTCCTGAGCTGAGACCCTAAGCTATGCACGCCTTCTAAGGAGAATGCTGGAATTGATTTCTCGAGCTGAGATCCTAAGCCATGCAGGCCTTCTATGGAGAATTCTGGTATTGATCTCCCGAGCTGAGACCCTAAGCCATGCACGCCTTCTGAGGAGAATGCTGGAATTGATTTCTCGAGCTGAGATCCTAAGCCATGCACGCCTTCTAAGGAGAATGCTGGAATTGATTTCTCGAGCTGAGATCATAAGCCATGCACGCCTTCTGAGGAGAATGCTGGTATTGATCTCCCGAGCTGAGACCCTAAGCCATGCATGCCTTCTGAGGAGAATGCTGGTATTGATCTCCCGAGCTGAGACCCTAAGCCATGCATGCCTTCTAAGGAGAATGCTGGAATTGATCTCCCGAGCTGAGATCCTAAGCCATGCACGCCTTCTGAGGAGAATGCTTGTATTGATCTCCCGAGCTGAGACCCTAAGCCATGCACGCCTTCTGAGGAGAATGCTGTTATTGATCTCCCGAGCTGAGACCCTAAGCCATACACGCCTTCTGAGGGGAATGTTGGAATTGATCTCCCGAGCTGAGACACTAAGCCATACACGCCTTCTGAGGAGAATGCTATTATTGATCTCCAGAGCTGAGACCCTAAGCCATGCACACCTTCTGAGGAGAATGCTATTATTGATCTCCCGAGCTGAGACCCTAAGCCATGCACGCCTTCTGTGGAGAATGCTGGTATTGATCTCCCGTGCTGAGATCCTAAGCCATGCATGCCTTCTAAGGAGAATGCTGGTATTGATCTCCCGAGCTGAGATCCTAAGCCGTGCATGCCTTCTATGGAAAATTCTGGTATTGATCTCCCGAGCTGAGACCCTAAGCCATCCACGCCTTCTGAGAAGAATGCTGGAATTGATTTCTTGAGCTGAGACCCTAAGCCATGCACGCCTTCTGAGGAGAATGCTGGAATTGATCTCCCGAGCTGAGATCCTAAGCCATGCACGCCTTCTGAGGAGAATGCTTGTATTGATCTCCCGAGCTGAGACCCTAAGCCATGCACGCCTTCTGAGGAGAATGCTGTTATTGATCTCCCGAGCTGAGACCCTAAGCCATACACGCCTTCTGAGGGGAATGTTGGAATTGATCTCCCGAGCTGAGACACTAAGCCATACACGCCTTCTGAGGAGAATGCTATTATTGATCTCCAGAGCTGAGACCCTAAGCCATGCACACCTTCTGAGGAGAATGCTATTATTGATCTCCCGAGCTGAGACCCTAAGCCATGCACGCCTTCGGAGGAGAATGCTGGTATTGATCTCCGGAACTGAGATCCTAAGCCATGCACGCCTTCTGAGGAGAATGCTGGTATTGATCTCCCGAGCTGAGATCCTAAGCCGTGCATGCCTTCTATGGAAAATTCTGGTATTGATCTCCCGAGCTGAGACCCTAAGCCATCCACGCCTTCTGAGAAGAATGCTGGAATTGATTTCTTGAGCTGAGACCCTAAGCCATGCACGCCTTCTGAGGAGAATGCTGGTATTGATCTCCCGAGCTGAGATCCTAAGCCGTGCATGCCTTCTATGGAGAATTCTGGTATTGATCTCCCGAGCTGAGACCCTAAGCCATCCACGCCTTCTGAGAAGAATGCTGGAATTGATTTCTTGAGCTCAGATCCTAAGCCATGCACGCCTTCTGAGGAGAATGCTGGTATTGATCTCCCGAGCTGAGACCCTAAGCCATGCACGCCTTCTAAGGAGAATGCTGGAATTGATCTCCCAAGCTGAGATCCTAAGCCATGCACGCCTTCTGAGGAGAATGCTGGTATTGATCTCCCGAGCTGAGATCATAAGCCATGCACGCCTTCTGAGGAGAATGCTGGTATTGATCTCCCGAGCTGAGACCCTAAGCCATGCATGCCTTCTGAGGAGAATGCTGGTATTGATCTCCCGAGCTGAGACCCTAAGCCATGCATGCCTTCTAAGGAGAATGCTGGAATTGATCTCCCGAGCTGAGATCCTAAGCCATGCACGCCTTCTGAGGAGAATGCTTGTATTGATCTCCCGAGCTGAGACCCTAAGCCATGCACGCCTTCTGAGGAGAATGCTGTTATTGATCTCCCGAGCTGAGACCCTAAGCCATACACGCCTTCTGAGGGGAATGTTGGAATTGATCTCCCGAGCTGAGACACTAAGCCATACACGCCTTCTGAGGAGAATGCTATTATTGATCTCCCGAGCTGAGACCCTAAGCCATGCACGCCTTCTGAGGAGAATGCTGGTATTGATCTCCCGAGCTGAGATCCTAAGCCATGCATGCCTTCTAAGGAGAATTCTGGTATTGATCTCCCGAGCTGAGATCCTAAGCCATGCACGCCTTCTGAGGAGAATGCTGGTATTGATCTCCCGAGCTGAGACCCTAAGCCATGCACGCCTTCTGAGGAGAATGCTATTATTGATCTCCCGAGCTGAGACCCTAAGCCATGCACGCCTTCTGTGGAGAATGCTGGTATTGATCTCCCGTGCTGAGATCCTAAGCCATGCACGCCTTCTGAGGAGAATGCTGGTATTGATCTCCCGAGCTGAGATCATAAGCCATGCACACCTTCTGAGGAGAATGCTGGTATTGATCTCCGGGGCTGAGATCCTAAGCCATGCACGCCTTCGGAGGAGAATGCTGGTATTGATCTCCGGAACTGAGATCCTAAGCCATGCACGCCTTCTGAGGAGAATGCTGGTATTGATCTCCCGAGCTGAGACCCTAAGCCATGCATGCCTTCTAAGGAGAATGCTGGAATTGATCTCCCGAGCTGAGATCCTAAGCCATGCACGCCTTCTGAGGAGAATGCTTGTATTGATCTCCCGAGCTGAGACCCTAAGCCATGCACGCCTTCTGAGGAGAATGCTGTTATTGATCTCCCGAGCTGAGACCCTAAGCCATACACGCCTTCTGAGGGGAATGTTGGAATTGATCTCCCGAGCTGAGACACTAAGCCATACACGCCTTCTGAGGAGAATGCTATTATTGATCTCCCGAGCTGAGACCCTAAGCCATGCACGCCTTCTGTGGAGAATGCTGGTATTGATCTCCCGTGCTGAGATCCTAAGCCATGCACGCCTTCTGAGGAGAATGCTGGTATTGATCTCCCGAGCTGAGATCATAAGCCATGCACACCTTCTGAGGAGAATGCTGGTATTGATCCCCCGAGCTGAGACCCTAAGCCATGCACGCCTTCTGAGGAGAATGCTATTATTGATCTCCCGAGCTGAGACCCTAAGCCATGCACGCCTTCTGTGGAGAATGCTGGTATTGATCTCCCGTGCTGAGATCCTAAGCCATGCACGCCTTCTGAGGAGAATGCTGGTATTGATCTCCCGAGCTGAGATCATAAGCCATGCACACCTTCTGAGGAGAATGCTGGTATTGATCTCCGGAGCTGAGATCCTAAGCCATGCACGCCTTCGGAGGAGAATGCTGGTATTGATCTCCGGAACTGAGATCCTAAGCCATGCACGCCTTCTGAGGAGAATTCTGGTATTGATCTCCCGAGCTGAGATCCTAAGCCGTGCATGCCTTCTATGGAAAATTCTGGTATTGATCTCCCGAGCTGAGACCCTAAGCCATGCATGCCTTCTGAGGAGAATGCTGGTATTGATCTCCCGATCTGAGACCCTAAGCCATGCATGCCTTCTAAGGAGAATGCTGGAATTGATCTCCCGAGCTGAGATCCTAAGCCATGCATGCCTTCTGAGGAGAATGCTTGTATTGATCTCCCGAGCTGAGACCCTAAGCCATGCACGCCTTCTGAGGAGAATGCTGTTATTGATCTCCCGAGCTGAGACCCTAAGCCATACACGCCTTCTGAGGGGAATGTTGGAATTGATCTCCCGAGCTGAGACACTAAGCCATACACGCCTTCTGAGGAGAATGCTATTATTGATCTCCCGAGCTGAGACCCTAAGCCATGCACGCCTTCTGAGTAGAATGCTATTATTGATCTCCCGAGCTGAGACCCTAAGCCATGCACGCCTTCTAAGGAGAATTCGGGTATTGATCTCCCGAACTGAGATCCTAAGCCATGCACGCCTTCTGTGGAGAATGCTGGTATTGATCTCCCGAGCTGAGATCCTAAGCCATGCATGCCTTCTAAGGAGAATTCTGGTATTGATCTCCCGAGCTGAGATCCTAAGCCATGCACGCCTTCTGAGGAGAATGCTGGTATTGATCTCCCGAGCTGAGACCCTAAGCCATGCACGCCTTCTGAGGAGAATGCTATTATTGATCTCCCGAGCTGAGACCCTAAGCCATGCACGCCTTCTGTGGAGAATGCTGGTATTGATCTCCCGTGCTGAGATCCTAAGCCATGCACGCCTTCTAAGGAGAATTCGGGTATTGATCTCCCGAACTGAGATCCTAAGCCATGCACGCCTTCTGTGGAGAATGCTGGTATTGATCTCCCGAGCTGAGATCCTAAGCCATGCATGCCTTCTAAGGAGAATTCTGGTATTGATCTCCCGAGCTGAGATCCTAAGCCATGCACGCCTTCTGAGGAGAATGCTGGTATTGATCTCCCGAGCTGAGATCATAAGCCATGCACACCTTCCGAGGAGAATGCTGGTATTGATCTCCGGAGCTGAGATCCTAAGCCATGCACGCCTTCGGAGGAGAATGCTGGTATTGATCTCCGGAACTGAGATCCTAAGCCATGCACGCCTTCTGAGGAGAATGCTGGTATTGATCTCCCGAGCTGAGATCCTAAGCCGTGCATGCCTTCTATGGAAAATTCTGGTATTGATCTCCCGAGCTGAGACCCTAAGCCATCCACGCCTTCTGAGAAGAATGCTGGAATTGATTTCTTGAGCTGAGACCCTAAGCCATGCACGCCTTCTGAGGAGAATGCTGGTATTGATCTCCCGAGCTGAGATCCTAAGCCGTGCATGCCTTCTATGGAGAATTCTGGTATTGATCTCCCGAGCTGAGACCCTAAGCCATCCACGCCTTCTGAGAAGAATGCTGGAATTGATTTCTTGAGCTCAGATCCTAAGCCATGCACGCCTTCTGAGGAGAATGCTTGTACTGATCTCCCGAGCTGAGACCCTAAGCCATGCACGCCTTCTGAGGAGAATGCTGTTATTGATCTCCCGAGCTGAGACCCTAAGCCATACACGCCTTCTGAGGGGAATGTTGGAATTGATCTCCCGAGCTGAGACCCTAAGCCATGCACGCCTTCTGAGGAGAATGCTGTTATTGATCTCCCGAGCTGAGACCCTAAGCCATACACGCCTTCTGAGGGGAATGTTGGAATTGATCTCCCGAGCTGAGACCCTAAGCCATACACGCCTTCTGAGGGGAATGCTGGTACTGGTCTCCGGAGCTGAGATCCTAAGTCATGCATGCCTTCTAAGGAGAATTCTGGTATTGATCTCCCGAGCTGAGATCCTAAGCCATGCATGCCTTCTAAGGAGAATGCTGGTATTGATCTCCCGAGCTGAGACCCTAAGCCATGCACGCCTTCTGAGGAGAATGCTGGTATGGATCTCCCGAGCTGAGATCCTAAGCCGTGCATGCCTTCTATGGAGAATTCTGGTATTGATCTCCCGAGCTGAGACCCTAAGCCATGCACACCTTCTGAGGAGAATGCTGGTATGGATCTCCCGAGCTGAGATCCTAAGCCGTGCATGCCTTCTATGGAGAATTCTGGTACTGATCTCCCGAGCTGAGACCCTAAGCCATGCACGCCTTCTAAGGAGAATGCTGGTATTGATCTCCTGAGCTGAGACCCTAAGCTATGCACGCCTTCTAAGGAGAATGCTGGAATTGATTTCTCGAGCTGAGATCCTAAGCCATGCAGGCCTTCTATGGAGAATTCTGGTATTGATCTCCCGAGCTGAGACCCTAAGCCATGCACGCCTTCTGAGGAGAATGCTGGAATTGATTTCTCGAGCTGAGATCCTAAGCCATGCACGCCTTCTAAGGAGAATGCTGGAATTGATTTCTCGAGCTGAGATCATAAGCCATGCACGCCTTCTGAGGAGAATGCTGGTATTGATCTCCCGAGCTGAGACCCTAAGCCATGCATGCCTTCTGAGGAGAATGCTGGTATTGATCTCCCGAGCTGAGACCCTAAGCCATGCATGCCTTCTAAGGAGAATGCTGGAATTGATCTCCCGAGCTGAGATCCTAAGCCATGCACGCCTTCTGAGGAGAATGCTTGTATTGATCTCCCGAGCTGAGACCCTAAGCCATGCACGCCTTCTGAGGAGAATGCTGTTATTGATCTCCCGAGCTGAGACCCTAAGCCATACACGCCTTCTGAGGGGAATGTTGGAATTGATCTCCCGTGCTGAGACACTAAGCCATACACGCCTTCTGAGGAGAATGCTATTATTGATCTCCAGAGCTGAGACCCTAAGCCATGCACACCTTCTGAGGAGAATGCTATTATTGATCTCCCGAGCTGAGACCCTAAGCCATGCACGCCTTCTGTGGAGAATGCTGGTATTGATCTCCCGTGCTGAGATCCTAAGCCATGCATGCCTTCTAAGGAGAATTCTGGTATTGATCTCCCGAGCTGAGATCCTAAGCCATGCACGCCTTCTGAGGAGAATGCTGGTATTGATCTCCCGAGCTGAGACCCTAAGCCATGCACGCCTTCTGAGGAGAATGCTATTATTGATCTCCCGAGCTGAGACCCTAAGCCATGCACGCCTTCTGTGGAGAATGCTGGTATTGATCTCCCGTGCTGAGATCCTAAGCCATGCACGCCTTCTGAGGAGAATGCTGGTATTGATCTCCCGAGCTGAGATCATAAGCCATGCACACCTTCTGAGGAGAATGCTGGTATTGATCCCCCGAGCTGAGACCCTAAGCCATGCACGCCTTCTGAGGAGAATGCTATTATTGATCTCCCGAGCTGAGACCCTAAGCCATGCACGCCTTCTGTGGAGAATGCTGGTATTGATCTCCCGTGCTGAGATCCTAAGCCATGCACGCCTTCTGAGGAGAATGCTGGTATTGATCTTCCGAGCTGAGATCATAAGCCATGCACACCTTCTGAGGAGAATGCTGGTATTGATCTCCGGAGCTGAGATCCTAAGCCATGCACGCCTTCAGAGGAGAATGCTGGTATTGATCTCCGGAACTGAGATCCTAAGCCATGCACGCCTTCTGAGGAGAATTCTGGTATTGATCTCCCGAGCTGAGATCCTAAGCCGTGCATGCCTTCTATGGAAAATTCTGGTATTGATCTCCCGAGCTGAGACCCAAAGCCATGCATGCCTTCTGAGGAGAATGCTGGTATTGATCTCCCGATCTGAGACCCTAAGCCATGCATGCCTTCTAAGGAGAATGCTGGAATTGATCTCCCGAGCTGAGATCCTAAGCCATGCATGCCTTCTGAGGAGAATGCTTGTATTGATCTCCCGAGCTGAGACCCTAAGCCATGCACGCCTTCTGAGGAGAATGCTGTTATTGATCTCCCGAGCTGAGACCCTAAGCCATACACGCCTTCTGAGGGGAATGTTGGAATTGATCTCCCGAGCTGAGACACTAAGCCATACACGCCTTCTGAGGAGAATGCTATTATTGATCTCCCGAGCTGAGACCCTAAGCCATGCACGCCTTCTGAGTAGAATGCTATTATTGATCTCCCGAGCTGAGACCCTAAGCCATGCACGCCTTCTAAAGAGAATTCGGGTATTGATCTCCCGAACTGAGATCCTAAGCCATGCACGCCTTCTGTGGAGAATGCTGGTATTGATCTCCCGAGCTGAGATCCTAAGCCATGCATGCCTTCTAAGGAGAATTCTGGTATTGATCTCCCGAGCTGAGATCCTAAGCCATGCACGCCTTCTGAGGAGAATGCTGGTATTGATCTCCCGAGCTGAGACCCTAAGCCATGCACGCCTTCTGAGGAGAATGCTATTATTGATCTCCCGAGCTGAGACCCTAAGCCATGCACGCCTTCTGTGGAGAATGCTGGTATTGATCTCCCGTGCTGAGATCCTAAGCCATGCACGCCTTCTGAGGAGAATGCTGGTATTGATCTCCCGAGCTGAGATCATAAGCCATGCACACCTTCCGAGGAGAATGCTGGTATTGATCTCCGGAGCTGAGATCCTAAGCCATGCACGCCTTCGGAGGAGAATGCTGGTATTGATCTCCGGAACTGAGATCCTAAGCCATGCACGCCTTCTGAGGAGAATGCTGGTATTGATCTCCCGAGCTGAGATCCTAAGCCGTGCATGCCTTCTATGGAAAATTCTGGTATTGATCTCCCGAGCTGAGACCCTAAGCCATCCACGCCTTCTGAGAAGAATGCTGGAATTGATTTCTTGAGCTGAGACCCTAAGCCATGCACGCCTTCTGAGGAGAATGCTGGTATTGATCTCCCGAGCTGAGATCCTAAGCCGTGCATGCCTTCTATGGAGAATTCTGGTATTGATCTCCCGAGCTGAGACCCTAAGCCATCCACGCCTTCTGAGAAGAATGCTGGAATTGATTTCTTGAGCTCAGATCCTAAGCCATGCACGCCTTCTGAGGAGAATGCTGGTATTGATCTCCCGAGCTGAGACCCTAAGCCATGCACGCCTTCTAAGGAGAATGCTGGAATTGATCTCCCAAGCTGAGATCCTAAGCCATGCACGCCTTCTGAGGAGAATGCTGGTATTGATCTCCCGAGCTGAGATCATAAGCCATGCACGCCTTCTGAGGAGAATGCTGGTATTGATCTCCCGAGCTGAGACCCTAAGCCATGCATGCCTTCTGAGGAGAATGCTGGTATTGATCTCCCGAGCTGAGACCCTAAGCCATGCATGCCTTCTAAGGAGAATGCTGGAATTGATCTCCCGAGCTGAGATCCTAAGCCATGCACGCCTTCTGAGGAGAATGCTTGTATTGATCTCCCGAGCTGAGACCCTAAGCCATGCACGCCTTCTGAGGAGAATGCTGTTATTGATCTCCCGAGCTGAGACCCTAAGCCATACACGCCTTCTGAGGGGAATGTTGGAATTGATCTCCCGAGCTGAGACACTAAGCCATACACGCCTTCTGAGGAGAATGCTATTATTGATCTCCCGAGCTGAGACCCTAAGCCATGCACGCCTTCTGAGGAGAATGCTGGTATTGATCTCCCGAGCTGAGATCCTAAGCCATGCATGCCTTCTAAGGAGAATTCTGGTATTGATCTCCCGAGCTGAGATCCTAAGCCATGCACGCCTTCTGAGGAGAATGCTGGTATTGATCTCCCGAGCTGAGACCCTAAGCCATGCACGCCTTCTGAGGAGAATGCTATTATTGATCTCCCGAGCTGAGACCCTAAGCCATGCACGCCTTCTGTGGAGAATGCTGGTATTGATCTCCCGTGCTGAGATCCTAAGCCATGCACGCCTTCTGAGGAGAATGCTGGTATTGATCTCCCGAGCTGAGATCATAAGCCATGCACACCTTCTGAGGAGAATGCTGGTATTGATCTCCGGGGCTGAGATCCTAAGCCATGCACGCCTTCGGAGGAGAATGCTGGTATTGATCTCCGGAACTGAGATCCTAAGCCATGCACGCCTTCTGAGGAGAATGCTGTTATTGATCTCCCGAGCTGAGACCCTAAGCCATGCACGCCTTCAGAGGAGAATGCTGTTATTGATCTCCCGAGCTGAGACCCTAAGCCATGCACGCCTTCAGAGGAGAATGCTGGTATTGATCTCCCGAGCTGAGATCCTAAGCCATGCACGCCTTCTGAGGAGAATGCTGGTATTGATCTCCCGAGCTGAGACCCTAAGCCATGCATGCCTTCTGAGGAGAATGCTGGTATTGATCTCCCCTGCTGAGATCCTAAGCCATGCACGCTGTGAGAAGTTGGCCTGGTAGGGGATGTTTCCAATTCTGGAACCACCTACTACCTGACCAAACAATCCCCTTATGGTGTCTGGTTGTAAGTCAACCTTATTAGACAAGCTATCCTAGTGGTAGCATGGACTAAGCAGCCTAAAGGCTTAACTTAAGAGGTCGTGTTAAGCGAGCTGTTTTACCACATACAATCCTGTAATACCAAATGAAAGGACACCACACAAGTATATATTAGAAAAATATATGTGTTTATTACTAAAAACAATCCCCAGTATTCTTTATGAATAAAGGGGCACAAGCGTTAAATCAAAAGCACTGTTTAAACATACAAAGTTGCACAATTATGGATGAGGGCAGGGGGCCACTCAAACCATATACTAAACAAGTGGTATAAGAGAGGCCACTCGAACAGTGGTTAGGCCTAGGGCCTAGGGAATCGCTGGGAGCAGTCAGGACAAGCAATGCTGAAGTCGGGAATGGCCCTCGGGATTCGGGAGATGTGCGGAAAGCGCACGCATGCACCAATGTTAACCAATGGTGCGTAAAAGTCAAATAGTTAAAGTTTAAGGACACTTCCGCTGAACCTAGAGGAACAAAACTTAACACACAGACCCTAGAGGTGTGCACCAGTGTGGGAACACCGGCGGAGCAAAGTTACCTCACCCACAGGAAGTGGGTGCACAGGGTCGAAGTGGCGTCGGGTTTTGACACGCAGGCTCTTGGTGCTTGGAGCTGAAAGGGCTGCAGGCAGGGTGAAGACGAAGTGTCCGGTGGAGTCCAAGGGTGGACTCAAGTTGTAGAGTACCTGAAAGCAGAGGGGACAGAGTCTGGGTCACTCAGCAGTGACCAGGGTGGAACCAGGACAGAACCAGGCAATGTCGGGCGCAATCAGGTGGTCGTCGAGGCGCTTCTCTTCGCTGTCACGTGGGCTCTGGGGCATCTGCGACGTCCAGGAGCAGGTCACGATCTGTCCCACGCAGGCTCTCACCGTCGGTGCAGTCGGCTTCCGGTTTGGAGCAAACAAGCCTTGGTAAGAGCAATCCACGCGGGATTGGAAGATGGCGTCTCACTCGGACCAGGAAGGTCAGAGTCGGGGCTCCCTTTCAGGGGAGCTGGTGTGGATCTAGAGCAACTAGAATCACGAGTCTTCTTTTGTAGTTCGTCGGCACAGGGACCACAAGCCAGCTGGCAAGTGACCGGGCCAACGCGTTGAGCCAAATCGTGCCAAAGGGCCCCACGCAGCACTCGTCGAGTGTGGAGGGCTGAACTTCGGCTCAGGAGTAGCTCAGGGTGGGGGCTTCTCAAACCCCGGTGTACAGCTTCGAGGGTCACTCGTGGGCTGCACGGTCAGCGTCTCGTGGTCACTTCAAGATGGCGTGCCCCACGCTTCCGGTCGCCTCCACGGGTCTCAGCTTTGCAGGGACTGTGGATCGGGCTGTTAGAAGCTGGGCAGGCTTGATCTCGTCGATCTCAGTCGCTCGAGTTCCGGCGGGAACTGCAACCAAGTAGACGTCGAGGGCTGGATGGTGCCTGCTGCTGCAGGGTGGTCACTCCTTGACCACAAGGGAGATTCTTCGGGCTTCCACGTTGAGATGGAGGGCGAAGGGTCCAGAATATCGTTTCAAATGTTTCTTCCAGGAAATCTGATGTGCATTGGCACTGCTCCCACTCTTATTCGAATCTGGTGGGCGTGATTACCTGCTAGGTCCCCTCCTATGGGTGGGACCCAGGAAGTGGGTGGATACACCCCCTTCCTTTGATCCAGGCCGCCCTGGCACGAGGGCTGGAGTGCCCCAGAACCGGTTTGGCCGGATTATGCAAGGGGCAGCCTTGTGCGCCCCAGGCAGTGTCTGGTTTCTTTCAAACCTCCCTGCTACAATACACTATCTCCTGTCTGGAGGGCGGTGACACCCTCCTGTGACAGGAAACCCTTTGTCCAGGACCCCCTTGACTGGGTTTCGGTCAGCTCCAGGGGTCCAGACATTTGTCTGTGGCAGAGGCATCCATTTTGTGGATCTTAAGGCCTTTGGAGAAATCAACCGCATTAAAGTGAAGTAACATGTCTTACCCCTCTAGAGGGGTGGAATGCCATCCCCGTCGCCAGAACTGGCGAGGGGATGGTATTCCAAAGCGTATGACACCTTACACGACATGTTTTGATAAAGCCAAACCAGAGTTGCTAAATAACCGCGAGGATTATAAGGCACTTAATAGTATATGGTATGGCATTATCCTGAAACAGCTTAGGGATTTGTTCCCGACGGCTGCAGACAGGCTCAGCTCATGCTAGAGCTCCATCTCACATAAAAACCATGCACCCAGCCTCCAGGATTGGTGAGGCCTGTCTATAGGAGTGGCTCACAGGTTTACATGTGTCCAGATATAGGTTTAGACATAGGTATACTATATCTAAGCAAGGGGTGTGTACACCACCTTACCCCAGCTGAGTGATCAGCCAGTTGTGTCAATTTAAGAACCAGCCAGGGGTGGCAAAAGATATGCTGCAGCCCCTGGTAGGCCTTAGTGGCTCCTGTGCCCTGTGCACCTATAGTGCATTCTACAGGGGCTGACAAGGAGTCCATTTCCAATTGGTATGTACCTAGGGTACATGGAATCCATTTTACAGAGAGAGCAGATGGCCTGGGGCCCTGATTAGCAGGGAACCAGGTCAACTAAGTCAAAAAACCAGCTAAACACAGGCAAAAAATCTGGGGTAACCATAGTCAGGTAGCCACCTTCCTACATAACCCCCCCCCAAACGAAAGGAGATAAGGCTATCCTTGGCCAGGTAAGCCTATATTGCCTGAGTGGCCATATAAGGAAGTACCTGCACTAGCATGGGTACCCCCTGTCTCATGGTCCACTAAGCAGTCCCTCACCCTTTGGGTATTAGAGGGTCTCCACCATAGGGAATCACTACCTTGGGTGTGTTTATGCAAAGTTAAAGGCTGGTTTGGATGTGGAGTATTGAAGCGAGGCTCTACTAATTTAGGGCTTAGCTTCCTCCAATTATCTTCCACCATGTGTGCCTTTCTCTCTTTAACTGAGTTGCACTGTGCTCTCAGGGTCAACCTCTGGCTACCTAAAGCTGGAGGCTGGGTCCCTCTGTTTGGCTTGCTGGAGGGACAGTTCAGGTTTGGGCCCCTTGGGTCCCAGGTTTGGCTGTGCCCAACAGAATCCATCTGTGGGAGGTCCCTAACTGTTTTTAAGGGGGCTCCCTCAGGAGTTTTTAAAGTTTTCACCTTACTAGGGCTACTAGTTTTGGTGCACCTAATCTTTTGATGGGGGTGCTTTATTTGACAGGGGGCCCTCTGGGTCTCACTGTCCTTCTTGTCCTCTGCAGCCCTGGGCTGGCTAAGGCAAGGTAGAGAGGGGCAGGTTACCTGCTCCAGACTGGGTCCCACCTGAGAAGGGTCCACTGACATCAGCGGTTCTGTCAGGCTAGGCCCAACCACCTCTGGGGCAGTTCCTTCATCAGGGGTAAGATCAGTTCCCTGAGGAGGCTGATCCTGTCCTAAAGTCTGGTGAGGGGGAGATTTCTCTTCCTCCTCCATGCTCTCAGTTTGTGTGGAGTTATCCATCATTTCAGGTTTCACAACACACGTGTCAGTTTGAGTTTGGGCTGTGGCCATCACAGCCCCACCAACCTTTTCAGGAGGAGACTCAGTTTGGGTTTCTGCTGTTATCATAACAGCTTTGCTATTCTGTTCAGGAAGAGCTTTTGCTAAAGATGGGGCAGGGAGTATCTCCGCCCTACCAACCTTTTCAGGAAGGACATCTTGAATTGGGGCTGTAGCCATTACAGCCCCACTAACCTTTCCATTGGAATTTACCATTCTAGAATGGATTTCCTGTTCAACCCCAGCCCAGGCTGAGATTTCTAAATCATTACCCAGTAGACAGTCTACAGGCAAGTTTGGGGACACTGCCACTCTCTTTGGGCCAGTGACACCTCCCCAGCTGAGACTTACTACTGCCATGGGATGATTTGTTTGGATGCCATCAATGTTTATTACCTGGTATGTGGCACCAGGTAAAAGTTGCTTAGAGGGGACTATGCCATCAGCCACCATGGTGATGCTAGCCCCTGTGTCTCTAAAAGCTTCAACTCTTAAACCATTGATGATGGGTTCTTGTCTATACTTGCTCAAAGTATTTGGGCAAGCAGAGAAGTTGGCAAACCCCATGCCAGCCTCATAAACAAGATCATTGGGTGATGGGGACCTGGATAGGCCAGGGTCCACCTGATTTCCAAAAGTAAACCCACCCAGATTCCTGGGTGTGCTTCCACTTCCTGGGGGATTACTGCTGACAGTAACAGGAGGTGTTGAAGCTGGCTTTGGAGGTATATTTTCTTTATTGTTATTCTTGGGACAACAGCTGTCTGTTTTGTAATGCCCCACCTGTTTACAGGGATAACAATAGGGTTTTTTCTCAGTTGAAGAAGTGTCTTGGGACCCACCCCCATCCTTGGAGTTTTGGGGCCCTGGGGAAGTCTTTTCTTTACTTTTATCCCCACCCTTATCTTGAGGCTTGGTAGACTCCTTCTTCTGGTTACTGTCCTGATTCTTAGGCCTAATCCTGGTTCTGACCCATTTGTCTGCCTTCTTTCCCAATTCTTGGGGAGAGGTCAGATCAGAGTCTACCAGGTGCTGGTGTAAGAGCTGGTTCTGACAATTACTTAGGATCTGCTCCCTCATAATCAAATTATACAATCCTGTAAAGTCATGTACTTTGCTGCCATGTAGCCAACCCTCCAGAGCCTTAGTAGCACAATCTACAAAATCAGTCCAGTCCTGAGTCTGTGTCTTCTGGGTGTCTCTGAACTTGAACCTGTACTGTTCAGTGGTTAAGCCAAACCCATCTATCAGAACACTCTTCAGGACTTTGTAATTGTTTGCATCCTCATGTCTGACAGTGAGGAGCTTGTCCCTCCCTTTCTCTGAAAAGGAGTACCATAAGATTGCTGCCCACTGTTCCTCAGGAACCTGCTGTACCATGCAGGCTCTCTCAAGAGCAGTCATCCATTTGTGGATGTCATCCCCTTCTTTGAAGGGGGGCACAATCTTTGTCAGGTTTCTACTATCATAGGACCTGGGTTTCTCTTTAGGAATATTGCTGCCACCAGTGGCATCTAAGCCACACAATTTCTGCTCTCTTGCCAAGGCAAGTTTAGCTTGAGCCAAGGCTACCTCCTCCCTCTCTATCTGGAGTTTGACAGCCCTCATTCTGGCCCTATGCTCTAACTTTTGAGAAGCATTCATGCCTCTCTGTGATTCCCTGGAGGCACTAGAAAGATGAGAGTCTCCTGAGGGAGATCTCACTCTTCTGTTGCCTGGGGGAATCATATGTTGGGTTCTGGGGAGGTGCTGGCCCTCTCCATTCCCCAGTAGGTCCAAGTTGGCCTGGCTAAGCCTACCAACTGGAACCTGGCTACCCTGATCCTGTACTTCTAAGTCCTCAACTTCTGAGTCCTCATCATCCTCCTCTTCAGGGGGATCAACTGCAGGGGGGTTCCCTTCAGTTCCTGTATCTAGGGAAGCTGCTTTTGCCCTCTCTAAGTCATCCTGTTCTAGGAGTCCTATCAGGATTAGGCAGGTGGGGCTTCTGCCCCTTTTTAACCCTCTTGCTTTGCACAAGACAATCAAGTCTCTGCGGGTTAGTTTGTCATATCCAGAAGTTGCCTGGGTAGGGTCAACTGTCACAGGACTAGACCCTGAGGCCTTTCCTGTGTCGGACATGGTTACTAGTGAGGTGTAAGTGGTGCACTTACCTACACTAAGTGTTTTCCTACTGGACCTTGCTAGTGAGTTGTAGTCAGGGGTGTGCTACTCCCTTCAACCTACAACTACTAAGTTCAGTAGAACTTAATATGCTAAGCTTTTGATTTTATATGTACCTAGAGGTACTTGATGTGATCTTTCAATTTGATATAAAGATTGCAATGGTAAAACAACAGCAAGCTCAAATCCGCACCGCTGCTCACCAATGTGAGAAGTTGGCCTGGTAGGGGATGTTTCCAATTCTGGAACCACCTACTACCTGACCAAACAATCCCCTTATGGTGTCTGGTTGTAAGTCAACCTTATTAGACAAGCTATCCTAGTGGTAGCATGGACTAAGCAGCCTAAAGGCTTAACTTAAGAGGTCGTGTTAAGCGAGCTGTTTTACCACATACAATCCTGTAATACCAAATGAAAGGACACCACACAAGTATATATTAGAAAAATATATGTGTTTATTACTAAAAACAATCCCCAGTATTCTTTATGAATAAAGGGGCACAAGCGTTAAATCAAAAGCACTGTTTAAACATACAAAGTTGCACAATTATGGATGAGGGCAGGGGGCCACTCAAACCATATACTAAACAAGTGGTATAAGAGAGGCCACTCGAACAGTGGTTAGGCCTAGGGCCTAGGGAATCGCTGGGAGCAGTCAGGACAAGCAATGCTGAAGTCGGGAATGGCCCTCGGGATTCGGGAGATGTGCGGAAAGCGCACGCATGCACCAATGTTAACCAATGGTGCGTAAAAGTCAAATAGTTAAAGTTTAAGGACACTTCCGCTGAACCTAGAGGAACAAAACTTAACACACAGACCCTAGAGGTGTGCACCAGTGTGGGAACACCGGCGGAGCAAAGTTACCTCACCCACAGGAAGTGGGTGCACAGGGTCGAAGTGGCGTCGGGTTTTGACACGCAGGCTCTTGGTGCTTGGAGCTGAAAGGGCTGCAGGCAGGGTGAAGACGAAGTGTCCGGTGGAGTCCAAGGGTGGACTCAAGTTGTAGAGTACCTGAAAGCAGAGGGGACAGAGTCTGGGTCACTCAGCAGTGACCAGGGTGGAACCAGGACGGAACCAGGCAATGTCGGGCGCAATCAGGTGGTCGTCGAGGCGCTTCTCTTCGCTGTCACGTGGGCTCTGGGGCATCTGCGACGTCCAGGAGCAGGTCACGATCTGTCCCACGCAGGCTCTCACCGTCGGTGCAGTCGGCTTCCGGTTTGGAGCAAACAAGCCTTGGTAAGAGCAATCCACGCGGGATTGGAAGATGGCGTCTCACTCGGACCAGGAAGGTCAGAGTCGGGGCTCCCTTTCAGGGGAGCTGGTGTGGATCTAGAGCAACTAGAATCACGAGTCTTCTTTTGTAGTTCGTCGGCACAGGGACCACAAGCCAGCTGGCAAGTGACCGGGCCAACGCGTTGAGCCAAATCGTGCCAAAGGGCCCCACGCAGCACTCGTCGAGTGTGGAGGGCTGAACTTCGGCTCAGGAGTAGCTCAGGGTGGGGGCTTCTCAAACCCCGGTGTACAGCTTCGAGGGTCACTCGTGGGCTGCACGGTCAGCGTCTCGTGGTCACTTCAAGATGGCGTGCCCCACGCTTCCGGTCGCCTCCACGGGTCTCAGCTTTGCAGGGACTGTGGATCGGGCTGTTAGAAGCTGGGCAGGCTTGATCTCGTCGATCTCAGTCGCTCGAGTTCCGGCGGGAACTGCAACCAAGTAGACGTCGAGGGCTGGATGGTGCCTGCTGCTGCAGGGTGGTCACTCCTTGACCACAAGGGAGATTCTTCGGGCTTCCACGTTGAGATGGAGGGCGAAGGGTCCAGAATATCGTTTCAAATGTTTCTTCCAGGAAATCTGATGTGCATTGGCACTGCTCCCACTCTTATTCGAATCTGGTGGGCGTGATTACCTGCTAGGTCCCCTCCTATGGGTGGGACCCAGGAAGTGGGTGGATACACCCCCTTCCTTTGATCCAGGCCGCCCTGGCACGAGGGCTGGAGTGCCCCAGAACCGGTTTGGCCGGATTATGCAAGGGGCAGCCTTGTGCGCCCCAGGCAGTGTCTGGTTTCTTTCAAACCTCCCTGCTACAATACACTATCTCCTGTCTGGAGGGCGGTGACACCCTCCTGTGACAGGAAACCCTTTGTCCAGGACCCCCTTGACTGGGTTTCGGTCAGCTCCAGGGGTCCAGACATTTGTCTGTGGCAGAGGCATCCATTTTGTGGATCTTAAGGCCTTTGGAGAAATCAACCGCATTAAAGTGAAGTAACATGTCTTACCCCTCTAGAGGGGTGGAATGCCATCCCCGTCGCCAGAACTGGCGAGGGGATGGTATTCCAAAGCGTATGACACCTTACACGACATGTTTTGATAAAGCCAAACCAGAGTTGCTAAATAACCGCGAGGATTATAAGGCACTTAATAGTATATGGTATGGCATTATCCTGAAACAGCTTAGGGATTTGTTCCCGACGGCTGCAGACAGGCTCAGCTCATGCTAGAGCTCCATCTCACATAAAAACCATGCACCCAGCCTCCAGGATTGGTGAGGCCTGTCTATAGGAGTGGCTCACAGGTTTACATGTGTCCAGATATAGGTTTAGACATAGGTATACTATATCTAAGCAAGGGGTGTGTACACCACCTTACCCCAGCTGAGTGATCAGCCAGTTGTGTCAATTTAAGAACCAGCCAGGGGTGGCAAAAGATATGCTGCAGCCCCTGGTAGGCCTTAGTGGCTCCTGTGCCCTGTGCACCTATAGTGCATTCTACAGGGGCTGACAAGGAGTCCATTTCCAATTGGTATGTACCTAGGGTACATGGAATCCATTTTACAGAGAGAGCAGATGGCCTGGGGCCCTGATTAGCAGGGAACCAGGTCAACTAAGTCAAAAAACCAGCTAAACACAGGCAAAAAATCTGGGGTAACCATAGTCAGGTAGCCACCTTCCTACACACGCCTTCTGAGGAGAATGCTGGTAGTGATCTCCCGAGCTGAGATCCTAAGCCATGCACGCCTTCTGAGGAGAATGCTGGTATTGATCTCCCGAGCTGAGACCCTAAGCCATGCAGGCCTTCTGAGGAGAATTCTGTTATTGATCTCCCGAGCTGAGACCCTAAGCCATACACGCCTTCTGAGGGGAATGTTGGAATTGATCCCCCGAGCTGAGACCCTAAGCCATGCACGCCTTCTGAGGAGAATGCTGTTATTGATCTCCCGAGCTGAGACCCTAAGCCATACACGCCTTCTGAGGGGAATTTTGGAATTGATCTCCCCAGCTGAGACCCTAAACCATACACGCCTTCTGAGGGGAATGCTGGTACTGATCTCCGGAGCTGAGATCCTAAGTCATGCATGCCTTCTAAGCAGAATTCTGGTATTGATCTCCCGAGCTGAGATCCTAAGCCATGCACGCCTTCAGAGGAGAATGCTGGTATTGATCTCCTGAGCTGAGACCCTAAGCCATACACGCCTTCTGAGGAGAATGCTGGTATTGATCTCCCGAGCTGAGATCCTAAGTAATGCACGCCTTCTGTAAAGAATGCTGGTATTGATCTCCCGTGCTGAGATCCTAAGCCATGCACGCCTTCTGAGGAGAATGCTATTATTGATCTCCCGAGCTGAGACCCTAAGCCATGCACGCCTTCTGAGGAGAATG
Organism: Lissotriton helveticus; assembly: GCF_964261635.1. Classification (NCBI taxonomy): domain Eukaryota; kingdom Metazoa; phylum Chordata; class Amphibia; order Caudata; family Salamandridae; genus Lissotriton; species Lissotriton helveticus. The sequence continues at coordinate 19,795 of NW_027611939.1, forward strand.
CTGGTATTGATCTCCCGAGCTGAGACCCTAAGCCATGCATGCCTTCTGAGGAGAATGCTGGTATTGATCTCCGGAGCTGAGATCCTAAGCCATGCACACCTTCTAAGGAGAATGCTGGTATTGATCTCCCGAGCTGAGACCCTAAGCCATACACGCCTTCTGAGGGGAATGTTGGAATTGATCTCCTGAGCTGAGATCCTAAGCCAAGCACGCCTTCTGAGGAGAATGCTGGTATTGATCTCCTGAGCTGAGACCCTAAGCCATGCATGCCTTCTGAGGAGAATGCTGGTATTGATCTCCCGAGCTGAGATCCCAAGCCATGCACGCCTTCTGAGGAGAATGCTGGTATTGATCTCCCGAGCTGAGACCCTAAGCCATGCACGCCTTCTGAGGAGAATGCTGTTATTGATCTCCCGAGCTGAGACCCTAAGCCATACACGCCTTCTGAGGGGAATGTTGGAATTGATCTCCAGAGCTGAGACACTAAGCCATACACGCCTTCTGAGGAGAATGCTATTATTGATCTCCCGAGCTGAGACCCTAAGCCATGCACCCCTTCTTAGAAAAATGCTGGTATTGATCTCCCGAGCTGAGATCCTAAGCCATGCATGCCTTCTAAGGAGAATTCTGGTATTGATCTCCCGAGCTGAGATCCTAAGCCATGCAAACCTTCTGAGGAGAATGCTGGTATTGATCTCCCGAGCTGAGACCCTAAGCCATGCACGCCTTCTGAGGAGAATGCTATTATAGATCTCCCGAGCTGAGACCCTAAGCCATGCACGCCTTCTGTGGAGAATGCTGGTATTGATCTCCCGTGCTGAGATCCTAAGCCATGCACGCCTTCTGAGGAGAATGCTGGTATTGATCTCCCGAGCTGAGATCATAAGCCATGCACACCTGAGGAGAATGCTGGTATTGATCTCCGGAGCTGAGATCCTAAGCCATGCACACCTTCTAAGGAGAATGCTGGTATTGATCTCCCGAGCTGAGACCCTAAGCGATACACGCCTTCTGAGGGGAATGTTGGAATTGATCTCCCGAGCTGAGATCCTAAGCCAAGCACGCCTTCTGAGGAGAATGCTGGTATTGATCTCCTGAGCTGAGACCCTAAGCCATGCATGCCTTCTGAGGAGAATGCTGGTATTGATCTCCCGAGCCTCGATCCCAAGCCATGCACGCCTTCTGAGGAGAATGCTGGTATTGATCTCCCGAGCTGAGACCCTAAGCCATGCATGCCTTCTGAGGGGAATGTTGGAATTGATCTCCCGAGCTGAGACCCTAAGCCATGCACGCCTTCTGAGGAGAATGCTGTTATTGATCTCCCGAGCTGAGACCCTAAGCCATACACGCCTTCTGAGGGGAATGTTGGAATTGATCTCCCGAGCTGAGACCCTAAGCCATACACGCCTTCTGAGGGGAATGCTGGTACTGATCTCCGGAGCTGAGATCCTAAGTCATGCATGCCTTCTAAGGAGAATTCTGGTATTGATCTCCCGAGCTGAGATCCTAAGCCATGCATGCCTTCTAAGGAGAATGCTGGTATTGATCTCCCGAGCTGAGATCCTAAGCCATGCACGCCTTCTGAGGAGAATGCTGGTATGGATCTCCCGAGCTGAGATCCTAAGCCGTGCATGCCTTCTATGGAGAATTCTGGTATTGATCTCCCGAGCTGAGACCCTAAGCCATGCACGCCTTCTGAGGAAAATGCTGGTATGGATCTCCCGAGCTGAGATCCTAAGCCGTGCATGCCTTCTATGGAGAATTCTGGTATTGATCTCCCGAGCTGAGACCCTAAGCCATGCACGCCTTCTGAGGAGAATGCTGGTATGGATCTCCCGAGCTGAGATCCTAAGCCGTGCATGCCTTCTATGGAGAATTCTGGTATTGATCTCCCGAGCTGAGACCCTAAGCCATGCACGCCTTCTGAGGAAAATGCTGGTATGGATCTCCCGAGCTGAGATCCTAAGCCGTGCATGCCTTCTATGGAGAATTCTGGTATTGATCTCCCGAGCTGAGATCCTAAGCCATACACGCCTTCTGAGGGGAATGTTGGAATTGATCTCCCGAGCTGAGATCCTAAGCCATGCACGCCTTCTGAGGAGAATGCTGGTATTGATCTCCCGAGCTGAGACCCTAAGCCATGCAGGCCTTCCGAGGAGAATTCTGTTATTGATCTCCCGAGCTGAGACCCTAAGCCATACACGCCTTCTGAGGGGAATGTTGGAATTGATCCCCCGAGCTGAGACCCTAAGCCATGCACGCCTTCTGAGGGGAATGTTGGAATTGATCTCCCGAGCTGAGATCCTAAGCCATGCACGCCTTCTGAGGAGAATGCTGGTATTGATCTCCCGAGCTGAGACCCTAAGCCATGCATGCCTTCTGAGGAGAATGCTGGTATTGATCTCCCCTGCTGAGATCCTAAGCCATGCACGCCTTCTGAGGAGAATGCTGGTAGTGATCTCCCGAGCTGAGATCCTAAGCCATGCACGCCTTCTGAGGAGAATGCTGGTATTGATCTCCCGAGCTGAGACCCTAAGCCATGCACGCCTTCTGAGGAGAATGCTGGTATTGATCTCCCGAGCTGAGACCCTAAGCCATGCATGCCTTCTGAGGAGAATGCTGGTATTGATCTCCCCTGCTGAGATCCTAAGCCATACACGCCTTCTGAGGGGAATGTTGGAATTGATCCCCCGAGCTGAGACCCTAAGCCATGCACGCCTTCTGAGGAGAATGCTGTTATTGATCTCCCGAGCTGAGACCCTAAGCCATACACGCCTTCTGAGGGGAATGTTGGAATTGATCTCCCGAGCTGAGACCCTAAACCATACACGCCTTCTGAGGGGAATGCTGGTACTGATCTCCGGAGCTGAGATCCTAAGTCATGCATGCCTTCTAAGCAGAATTCTGGTATTGATCTCCCGAGCTGAGATCCTAAGCCATGCACGCCTTCAGAGGAGAATGCTGGTATTGATCTCCTGAGCCAAGACCCTAAGCCATGCACGCCTTCTGAGGAGAATGCTGGAATTGATCTCCTGAGCTGAGATCCTAAGTAATGCACGCCTTCTGTGAAGAATGCTGGTATTGATCTCCCGTGCTGAGATCCTAAGCCATGCACGCCTTCTGAGGAGAATGCTATTATTGATCTCCCGAGCTGAGACCCTAAGCCATACACGCCTTCTGAGGGGAATGCTGGTATTGATCTCCGGAGCTGAGATCCTAAGCCATGCACGCCTTCTACGGAGAATGCTGGAATTGATCTCCCGAGCTGAGACCCTAAGCCATGCACGCCTTCTGAGGAGAATGCTGGTATTGATCTCCCGAGCTGAGACCCTAAGCCATGCATGCCTTCTGAGGAGAAGGCTGGTATTGATCTCCCGAGCTGAGACCCTAAGCCATGCATGCCTTAGGAGGAGAATGCTGGTATTGATCTCCCGAGCTGAGATCCTAAGCCATGCACGCCTTCTAAGGAGAATGCTGGTATTGATCTCCCGAGCTGAGATCCTAAGCCATGCACGCCTTCTGAGGAGAATGCTGGTATTGATCTCCCGAGCTGAGACCCTAAGCCATGCAGGCCTTCTGAGGAGAATGCTGTTATTGATCTCCCGAGCTGAGACCCTAAGCCATACACGCCTTCTGAGGGGAATGTTGGAATTGATCTCCCGAGCTGAGACCCTAAGCCATGCACGCCTTATGAGGAGAATGCTGTTATTGATCTCCCGAGCTGAGACCCTAAGCCATACACGCTGTAGGAGAGTAGGGTCTGCTATCCTATGGTCACCCCAAATTTTTGCTTTTTGCTTCACTGGTTTTCGACTACTGAGGCTGTGGGCCTGCTGATCAGACCCCCAGCCTGCTGTTCTCTCACTAAATTAATGACACATGTGCTATAGGCACATACCAATTGGAAATGGACTCCTTGTCAGCCCCTGTAGAATGCACTATAGGTGCACAGGGCACAGGAGCCACTAAGGCCTACCAGGGGCTGCAGCATATCTTTTGCCACCCCTGGCTGGTTCTTAAATTGACACAACTGGCTGATCACTCAGCTGGGGTAAGGTGGTGTACACACCCCTTGCTTAGATATAGTATACCTATGTCTAAACCTATATCTGGACACATGTAAACCTGTGAGCCACTCCTATAGACAGGCCTCACCAATCCTGGAGGCTGGGTGCATGGTTTTTATGTGAGATGGAGCTCTAGCATGAGCTGAGCCTGTCTGCAGCCGTCGGGAACAAATCCCTAAGCTGTTTCAGGATAATGCCATACCATATACTATTAAGTGCCTTATAATCCTCGCGGTTATTTAGCAACTCTGGTTTGGCTTTATCAAAACATGTCGTGTAAGGTGTCATACGCTTTGGAATACCATCCCCTCGCCAGTTCTGGCGACGGGGATGGCATTCCACCCCTCTAGAGGGGTAAGACATGTTACTTCACTTTAATGCGGTTGATTTCTCCAAAGGCCTTAAGATCCCCAAAATGGATGCCTCTGCCACAGACAAATGTCTGGACCCCTGGAGCTGACCGAAACCCAGTCAAGGGGGTCCTGGACAAAGGGTTTCCTGTCACAGGAGGGTGTCACCGCCCTCCAGACAGGAGATAGTGTATTGTAGCAGGGAGGTTTGAAAGAAACCAGACACTGCCTGGGGCGCACAAGGCTGCCCCTTGCATAATCCGGCCAAACCGGTTCTGGGGCACTCCAGCCCTCGTGCCAGGGCGGCCTGGATCAAAGGAAGGGGGTGTATCCACCCACTTCCTGGGTCCCACCCATAGGAGGGGACCTAGCAGGTAATCACGCCCACCAGATTCGAATAAGAGTGGGAGCAGTGCCAATGCACATCAGATTTCCTGGAAGAAACATTTTGAAACGATATTCTGGACCCTTCGCCCTCCATCTCAACGTGGAAGCCCGAAGAATCTCCCTTGTGGTCAAGGAGTGACCACCCTGCAGCAGCAGGCACCATCCAGCCCTCGACGTCTACTTAGTTGCAGTTCCCGCCGGAACTCGAGCGACTGAGATCGACGAGATCAAGCCTGCCCAGCTTCTAACAGCCCGATCCACAGTCCCTGCAAAGCTGAGACCCGTGGAGGCGACCGGAAGCGTGGGGCACGCCATCTTGAAGTGACCACGAGACGCTGACCGTGCAGCCCACGAGTGACCCTCGAAGCTGTACACCGGGGTTTGAGAAGCCCCCACCCTGAGCTACTCCTGAGCCGAAGTTCAGCCCTCCACACTCGACGAGTGCTGCGTGGGGCCCTTTGGCACGATTTGGCTCAACGCGTTGGCCCGGTCACTTGCCAGCTGGCTTGTGGTCCCTGTGCCGACGAACTACAAAGAAAGACTCGTGATTCTGGTTGCTCCAGATCCACACCAGCTCCCCTGAAAGGGAGCCCCGACTCTGACCTTCCTGGTCCGAGTGAGACGCCATCTTCCAATCCCGCGTGGATTGCTCTTACCAAGGCTTGTTTGCTCCAAACCGGAAGCCGACTGCACCGACGGTGAGAGCCTGCGTGGGACAGATCGTGACCTGCTCCTGGACGTCGCAGATGCCCCAGAGCCCACGTGACAGCGAAGAGAAGCGCCTCGACGACCACCTGATTGCGCCCGACATTGCCTGGTTCCGTCCTGGTTCCACCCTGGTCACTGCTGAGTGACCCAGACTCTGTCCCCTCTGCTTTCAGGTACTCTACAACTTGAGTCCACCCTTGGACTCCACCGGACACTTCGTCTTCACCCTGCCTGCAGCCCTTTCAGCTTCAAGCACCAAGAGCCTGCGTGTCAAAACCCGACGCCACTTCGACCCTGTGCACCCACTTCCTGTGGGTGAGGTAACTTTGCTCCGCCGGTGTTCCCACACTGGTGCACACCTCTAGGGTCTGTGTGTTAAGTTTTGTTCCTCTAGGTTCAGCGGAAGTGTCCTTAAACTTTAACTATTTGACTTTTACGCACCATTGGTTAACATTGGTGCATGCGTGCGCTTTCCGCACATCTCCCGAATCCCGAGGGCCATTCCCGACTTCAGCATTGCTTGTCCTGACTGCTCCCAGCGATTCCCTGGGCCCTAGGCCTAACCACTGCTCGAGTGGCCTTTCTTATACCACTTGTTTAGTATATGGTTTGAGTGGCCCCCTGCCCTCATCCATAATTGTGCAACTTTGTATGTTTAAACAGTGCTTTTGATTTAACGCTTGTGCCCCTTTATTCATAAAGAATACTGGGGATTGTTTTTAGTAATAAACACATATATTTTTATAATATATACTTGTGTGGTGTCCTTTCATTTGGTATTACAGGATTGTATGTGGTAAAACAGCTCGCTTAACACGACCTCTTAAGTTAAGCCTTTAGGCTGCTTAGTCCATGCTACCACTAGGATAGCTTGTCTAATAAGGTTGACTTACAACCAGACACCATAAGGGGATTGTTTGGTCAGGTAGTAGGTGGTTCCAGAATTGGAAACATCCCCTACCAGGCCAACTTCTCACATTGGTGAGCAGCGGTGCGGATTTGAGCTTGCTGTTGTTTTACCATTGCAATCTTTATATCAAATTGAAAGATCACATCAAGTACCTCTAGGTACATATAAAATCAAAAGCTTAGCATATTAAGTTCTACTGAACTTAGTAGTTGTAGGTTGAAGGGAGTAGCACACCCCTGACTACAACTCACTAGCAAGGTCCAGTAGGAAAACACTTAGTGTAGGTAAGTGCACCACTTACACCTCACTAGTAACCATGTCCGACACAGGAAAGGCCTCAGGGTCTAGTCCTGTGACAGTTGACCCTACCCAGGCAACTTCTGGATATGACAAACTAACCCGCAGAGACTTGATTGTCTTGTGCAAAGCAAGAGGGTTAAAAAGGGGCAGAAGCCCCACCTGCCTAATTCTGGTAGAACTCCTAGAACAGGATGACTTAGAGAAGGCAAAAGCAGCTTCCCTAGATACAGGAACTGGAGGGAACCCCCCTGCAGTTGATCCCCCTGAAGAGGAGGATGATGATGACTTGGATGAGGACTCAGATGCTGGGGACTTAGAAGTACAGGATCAGGGTAGCCAGGTTCCAGTTGGTAGGCTTAGCCAGGCCAACTTGGACCTACTGGGAAATGGAGAGGGCCAGCACCTCCCCAGATCCCAACAAATGATTCTCCCAGGCAACAGAAGAGTGAGATCTCCCTCAGGGGACTCTCATCTTTCTAGTGCCTCCAGAGAATCAGAGAGAGGCATGAGTGCTTCTCAGAAAGCTGAGCATAGGGCTAGAATGAGGGCTGTCAGACTCCAGATAGAGAGAGAGGAGGTAGCCCTGAGTCAAGCTAAGCTTACCTTAGCTCAAGCTAAACTTGCCTTGGCAAGAGAGCAGAAATTAAGTGGCTTAGATGTCACTGGTGGCAGCAATTTTCCAAGAGAAAAAGACAGGGCCTATGATAATAGAAACCTGACCAAAATTGTGCCCCCCTTTAAAGAAGGGGATGACATCCACAAATGGATGACTGCTCTTGAGAGAGCCTGCATGGTACAGCAGGTTCCTGAGAATCAGTGGGCTGCAATTTTGTGGTACTCCTTTTCTGAGAAAGGGAGAGACAGGCTCCTCACAGTTAGACCTGAGGATGCCAAAAACTACTCTGTTTTGAAGAGTGCTCTCATTGAAGGGTATGGCCTAACCACTGAGCAATACAGGTTGTTGTTCAGAGACACCCAGAAAGCACAGACTCAAGACTGGACTGATTTTGTGGAGTGTGCCACTAAGGCTTTGGAGGGTTGGTTACAGGGAAGTAAAGTTTCAGACTATACAGGATTGTACAATCTTATGATGAGAGAACAGATCCTTAATAACTGTACAAACCAGCTGTTGCATCAATACCTTATTGACTCTGATCTGACCTCTCCCCAAGAATTGGGAAAGAAGGCAGACAAATGGGTCAGAACAAGGATTAAGCAGAAACCCCAGAACCAAGGTGGTGACCAGAAGAAAACAGACCAGAAGGGTGGTAATCAGAATCAGAAAGATAAAGAAAAAGACCAGAAGTCTTCAGGCCCCCAAACTAATAGTAAGGAGGGTGGTTCCCAAAATGGTAACAAGAAGAAGAAGAACAAAGGTCCAAAGACACCTTGGTGTAATACCTGCAAATCAGTTTCACACTGGGGCAGTGAGTGCACCAAGGCAAATCCAGTTCCCACCACTACAGCTCCTAAAGCAACTGCAACCCCAAGTACAGTAAGCAGTGGTGGAACACAGTCCAAGGGTGTAGCTGGGTTGACCCTGGGTATTGAAGTAGGATCTGGCCTAGTCAGAGTCCCTACACAGGCAGTTCTCCTGTATGACGTGGACATTGAGTTGCCCACTGCAGTAAGCCCCACTAACCTGGGCAAATACAGGCAGACTCCCTTAATAAATGAGAAACTGGCTCAAGCTTACAGGGACACATGTGCTAGTGTCACCATGGTGACCCCTGGCTTTGTGGACCCTGGACAGATTGTACTAGGAGAGAGCTACCTAGTAACCAATGCAAGCAACTCCACTACCTCCCATAGTGTGGCAGTTGTGAACTTCTCCTGGGGAGGGGTTGATGGCCTAAAGAAAGTTGTGGTGAGTGCAGACCTACCAGTAGACTGTCTGTTAGGCAATGACCTTGAAAGCTCAGCATGGTCAGAAGTGGAGTACAGGACTCATGCAGAAATGCTAGGGATTTCAGAGCATGTCCTTGCCATGACAAGGGCTCAGGCTAAGAAGTGCCTTCCTGAACCAGTGGTGGATCTTGAGACAATAGACCAGCCACAACCCAAGAGAAGGAGCAAGAGAGGAAAGGCCTCGCCTTCCACCTTGCCCCAGGTTGAGGATCAGGTTTCAGAGGAAACTGATTCTGCAGTCCAAGAGGAGACTGTCTCTGAGGAGCTTGAACCTGACCAGGTTGAGTTTCTGGGGACAGGGGGACCCTCAAGGGCAGACCTGAGGCAGGCTCAATTAGATTGCCCTTCCCTTGAACCCCTCAGACAGCAGGCTGCTGCTGAGGCTGCTGGGGATGCCCAAGGTACCCATACTGTGTATTGGGATGAGGGACTCCTTTACTCAGAGGCTAGAGCCCCCAAGCCTGGCATGACCAGGAGGTTGGTGATACCTCTGCAGTTTAGGGGATTCCTCCTTACCTTGGCCCATGATATTCCCCTTGCAGGACACTTAGGCCAGAACAAGACGTGGGACAGGCTTGTTCCACACTTTCACTGGCCTCACATGTCAGAGGATGTCAAGGAGTTTTGTCGCTCCTGTGTCACTTGCCAAGCCAGTGGTAAGTCAGGTGGCACAACAAAGGCCCCCCTAATACCACTACCTGTGGTGGGGGTCCCCTTTGAGAGAGTTGGAATTGATATTGTGGGTCCAATGGACCCCCAAACAGCATCTGGGAACAGATTCATACTGGTGGTAGTGGATCATGCCACCAGGTACCCAGAGGCTATTCCCCTAAGGACCACCACAGCACCTGTGGTGGCAAAAGCCCTCATTGCAGTTTTCTCAAGAGTGGGCTTTCCTAAGGAGGTACTATCAGATAGAGGGACAAATTTTATGTCCAGCTATCTAAAAGCAATGTGGAAGGAATGTGGAGTAAACTACAAGTTTACCACCCCATATCATCCACAATGCAATGGGCTTGTGGAGAGATTTAACAAGACCCTTAAAGGCATGATAAAAGGATTACCAGAGAAGCTCAGGCGGAAATGGGACATTCTTTTACCCTGCCTGCTCTTTGCTTACAGAGAGGTCCCACAGAAGGGGGTTGGCTACAGCCCTTTTGAACTTTTGTTTGGCCACCCTGTGAGAGGTCCATTGTGTTTGGTAAAGGAAGGATGGGAGTTACCTCTCAAAAAGCCCAAACTAGACATAGTGGACTATGTACTTGGTCTCCGCTCCAGGATGGCTGAGTACATGGAAAGAGCATCCAAAAACCTGGAGGCCAGCCAAGAATTGCAGAAAGCTTGGCATGACCAAAAGGCTGTGCTGGTAGAGTTCCAACCAGGACAGAAGGTATGGGTACTGGAGCCAGTGGCTCCAGCAGCACTCCAAGACAAATGGAGTGGACCCTATCCTATTATTGAGAAGAAAGGGGAAGTCACCTACTTGGTAGACTTTGGAACACCCAGGAGCCCCCACAGGGTAATCCATGTGAATCGCTTGAAAGCATTTGTAGACAGGGAGGACATGAGCTTGCTCATGGCCACAGATGGGGAACAGGAGGAAGAGAGTGACCCTCTCCCAGACCTGCTTTCCCAGAACCCTGATGATGGTTCAGTTGATGGAGTAGCCTTGGCAGGCAGCCTCACTGACCAGCAACAGAGGGACTGCAGACAAGTTTTGCAGGCTCACAGGCAAATGTTTTCACTCACACCCAGCCAAACTGACTGGTGTACCCATGTTGTGGACACTGGTGACAGTCTGCCTGTCAAGAATAAGATCTACAGGCAACCTGATCATGTCAGGGATTGCATCAAGGCTGAGGTGCAAAAGATGTTGGAGCTTGGAGTGATTGAGCCATCAGAGAGCCCATGGGCCAGCCCAGTAGTCCTGGTGCCAAAACCTCATACCCAAGATGGTAAGAGAGAAATGAGGTTTTGCGTGGATTACAGGGGTCTCAATGCTGTCACTAGGACAGATGCTCACCCCATTCCAAGAGCAGATGAGCTCATTGACAGATTGGCTTCTGCCAAGTTTCTGAGCACATTTGATCTGACAGCTGGCTACTGGCAAATCAGACTAGCTGAGGAGTCAAAAGCCAAAACAGCATTCTCTACCCCTAGTGGACATTATCAGTTTGTGGTAATGCCCTTTGGTTTGAAGAATGCACCTGCCACTTTTCAAAGGTTGGTGAACCAAGTCCTTACTGGGTTGGATGACTTTTGTGCAGCTTATCTGGATGATATTGCTGTCTTTAGCTCCACCTGGGAGGATCACCTGATCCACCTGAAGAAAGTTTTGGAGGCCCTGCAAAAGGCAGGCCTAACTATCAAGGCCACAAAGTGCCAGATAGGGCAGAGTAAGGTTGTATACCTGGGCCACCTAGTAGGTGGAGGCCAGGTTCAGCCACTGGAAAGCAAAATCCAGGCCATACAGGACTGGGCTCCTCCAGTTACCCAGACACAAGTCAGAGCCTTCTTGGGCCTGACTGGGTATTACAGAAAGTTTGTGAAAAACTATGGGTCTATAGTGACACCATTAAATGACTTGACATCCAAGAAGATGCCAAAAAAGGTTCAGTGGACAGTTAGCTGTCAGAAGGCATTTGAAGACCTGAAGAAGGCCATGTGCTCTGCACCTATCCTAAAGAGTCCTGACTACTCCAAACAGTTCATTGTTCAGACAGATGCTTCTGAGTTGGGGGTGGGAGCTGTACTCTCACAACTTAATCAAGATGGTCAAGACCAGCCAATTGCTTTCATTAGCAGGAGGCTAACCCCAAGAGAAAAACGTTGGTCAGCCATTGAGAGGGAGGCCTTTGCTGTGGTTTGGGCATTAAAGAAGTTGAGGTCCTACTTGTTTGGAACTCACTTCCTGGTGCAAACAGACCATAAGCCCCTCTTATGGCTTAATCAGATGAAGGGTGAAAATCCCAAACTGCTCAGGTGGTCCATTTCCCTACAGGGGATGGACTTTACAGTGGAGCACCGCCCAGGGACTGACCATGGTAATGCAGATGGTCTCTCCAGGTACTTCCACTTAGAACATGAAGACTTATCTGGTCAAGGTTAGTTTAATGTCCCTGCGTTTGGGGGGGGGTTGTGTAGGAGAGTAGGGTCTGCTATCCTATGGTCACCCCAAATTTTTGCTTTTTGCTTCACTGGTTTTCGACTACTGAGGCTGTGGGCCTGCTGATCAGACCCCCAGCCTGCTGTTCTCTCACTAAATTAATGACACATGTGCTATAGGCACATACCAATTGGAAATGGACTCCTTGTCAGCCCCTGTAGAATGCACTATAGGTGCACAGGGCACAGGAGCCACTAAGGCCTACCAGGGGCTGCAGCATATCTTTTGCCACCCCTGGCTGGTTCTTAAATTGACACAACTGGCTGATCACTCAGCTGGGGTAAGGTGGTGTACACACCCCTTGCTTAGATATAGTATACCTATGTCTAAACCTATATCTGGACACATGTAAACCTGTGAGCCACTCCTATAGACAGGCCTCACCAATCCTGGAGGCTGGGTGCATGGTTTTTATGTGAGATGGAGCTCTAGCATGAGCTGAGCCTGTCTGCAGCCGTCGGGAACAAATCCCTAAGCTGTTTCAGGATAATGCCATACCATATACTATTAAGTGCCTTATAATCCTCGCGGTTATTTAGCAACTCTGGTTTGGCTTTATCAAAACATGTCGTGTAAGGTGTCATACGCTTTGGAATACCATCCCCTCGCCAGTTCTGGCGACGGGGATGGCATTCCACCCCTCTAGAGGGGTAAGACATGTTACTTCACTTTAATGCGGTTGATTTCTCCAAAGGCCTTAAGATCCCCAAAATGGATGCCTCTGCCACAGACAAATGTCTGGACCCCTGGAGCTGACCGAAACCCAGTCAAGGGGGTCCTGGACAAAGGGTTTCCTGTCACAGGAGGGTGTCACCGCCCTCCAGACAGGAGATAGTGTATTGTAGCAGGGAGGTTTGAAAGAAACCAGACACTGCCTGGGGCGCACAAGGCTGCCCCTTGCATAATCCGGCCAAACCGGTTCTGGGGCACTCCAGCCCTCGTGCCAGGGCGGCCTGGATCAAAGGAAGGGGGTGTATCCACCCACTTCCTGGGTCCCACCCATAGGAGGGGACCTAGCAGGTAATCACGCCCACCAGATTCGAATAAGAGTGGGAGCAGTGCCAATGCACATCAGATTTCCTGGAAGAAACATTTTGAAACGATATTCTGGACCCTTCGCCCTCCATCTCAACGTGGAAGCCCGAAGAATCTCCCTTGTGGTCAAGGAGTGACCACCCTGCAGCAGCAGGCACCATCCAGCCCTCGACGTCTACTTAGTTGCAGTTCCCGCCGGAACTCGAGCGACTGAGATCGACGAGATCAAGCCTGCCCAGCTTCTAACAGCCCGATCCACAGTCCCTGCAAAGCTGAGACCCGTGGAGGCGACCGGAAGCGTGGGGCACGCCATCTTGAAGTGACCACGAGACGCTGACCGTGCAGCCCACGAGTGACCCTCGAAGCTGTACACCGGGGTTTGAGAAGCCCCCACCCTGAGCTACTCCTGAGCCGAAGTTCAGCCCTCCACACTCGACGAGTGCTGCGTGGGGCCCTTTGGCACGATTTGGCTCAACGCGTTGGCCCGGTCACTTGCCAGCTGGCTTGTGGTCCCTGTGCCGACGAACTACAAAGAAAGACTCGTGATTCTGGTTGCTCCAGATCCACACCAGCTCCCCTGAAAGGGAGCCCCGACTCTGACCTTCCTGGTCCGAGTGAGACGCCATCTTCCAATCCCGCGTGGATTGCTCTTACCAAGGCTTGTTTGCTCCAAACCGGAAGCCGACTGCACCGACGGTGAGAGCCTGCGTGGGACAGATCGTGACCTGCTCCTGGACGTCGCAGATGCCCCAGAGCCCACGTGACAGCGAAGAGAAGCGCCTCGACGACCACCTGATTGCGCCCGACATTGCCTGGTTCCGTCCTGGTTCCACCCTGGTCACTGCTGAGTGACCCAGACTCTGTCCCCTCTGCTTTCAGGTACTCTACAACTTGAGTCCACCCTTGGACTCCACCGGACACTTCGTCTTCACCCTGCCTGCAGCCCTTTCAGCTTCAAGCACCAAGAGCCTGCGTGTCAAAACCCGACGCCACTTCGACCCTGTGCACCCACTTCCTGTGGGTGAGGTAACTTTGCTCCGCCGGTGTTCCCACACTGGTGCACACCTCTAGGGTCTGTGTGTTAAGTTTTGTTCCTCTAGGTTCAGCGGAAGTGTCCTTAAACTTTAACTATTTGACTTTTACGCACCATTGGTTAACATTGGTGCATGCGTGCGCTTTCCGCACATCTCCCGAATCCCGAGGGCCATTCCCGACTTCAGCATTGCTTGTCCTGACTGCTCCCAGCGATTCCCTGGGCCCTAGGCCTAACCACTGCTCGAGTGGCCTTTCTTATACCACTTGTTTAGTATATGGTTTGAGTGGCCCCCTGCCCTCATCCATAATTGTGCAACTTTGTATGTTTAAACAGTGCTTTTGATTTAACGCTTGTGCCCCTTTATTCATAAAGAATACTGGGGATTGTTTTTAGTAATAAACACATATATTTTTATAATATATACTTGTGTGGTGTCCTTTCATTTGGTATTACAGGATTGTATGTGGTAAAACAGCTCGCTTAACACGACCTCTTAAGTTAAGCCTTTAGGCTGCTTAGTCCATGCTACCACTAGGATAGCTTGTCTAATAAGGTTGACTTACAACCAGACACCATAAGGGGATTGTTTGGTCAGGTAGTAGGTGGTTCCAGAATTGGAAACATCCCCTACCAGGCCAACTTCTCACACACGCCTTCTGAGGGGAATGTTGGAATTGATCCCCCGAGCTGAGACCCTAAGCCATGCACGCCTTCTGAGGGGAATGTTGGAATTGATCTCCCGAGCTGAGATCCTAAGCCATGCACGCCTTCTGAGGAGAATGCTGGTATTGATCTCCCGAGCTGAGACCCTAAGCCATGCATGCCTTCTGAGGAGAATGCTGGTATTGATCTCCCCTGCTGAGATCCTAAGCCATGCACGCCTTCTGAGGAGAATGCTGGTAGTGATCTCCCGAGCTGAGATCCTAAGCCATGCACGCCTTCTGAGGAGAATGCTGGTATTGATCTCCCGAGCTGAGACCCTAAGCCATGCACGCCTTCTGAGGAGAATGCTGGTATTGATCTCCCGAGCTGAGACCCTAAGCCATGCATGCCTTCTGAGGAGAATGCTGGTATTGATCTCCCCTGCTGAGATCCTAAGCCATACACGCCTTCTGAGGGGAATGTTGGAATTGATCCCCCGAGCTGAGACCCTAAGCCATGCACGCCTTCTGAGGAGAATGCTGTTATTGATCTCCCGAGCTGAGACCCTAAGCCATACACGCCTTCTGAGGGGAATGTTGGAATTGATCTCCCGAGCTGAGACCCTAAACCATACACGCCTTCTGAGGGGAATGCTGGTACTGATCTCCGGAGCTGAGATCCTAAGTCATGCATGCCTTCTAAGCAGAATTCTGGTATTGATCTCCCGAGCTGAGATCCTAAGCCATGCACGCCTTCAGAGGAGAATGCTGGTATTGATCTCCTGAGCCAAGACCCTAAGCCATGCACGCCTTCTGAGGAGAATGCTGGAATTGATCTCCTGAGCTGAGATCCTAAGTAATGCACGCCTTCTGTGAAGAATGCTGGTATTGATCTCCCGTGCTGAGATCCTAAGCCATGCACGCCTTCTGAGGAGAATGCTATTATTGATCTCCCGAGCTGAGACCCTAAGCCATACACGCCTTCTGAGGGGAATGCTGGTATTGATCTCCGGAGCTGAGATCCTAAGCCATGCACGCCTTCTACGGAGAATGCTGGAATTGATCTCCCGAGCTGAGACCCTAAGCCATGCACGCCTTCTGAGGAGAATGCTGGTATTGATCTCCCGAGCTGAGACCCTAAGCCATGCACGCCTTCTGTGGAGAATGCTGGTATTGATCTCCCGTGCTGAGATCCTAAGCCATGCACGCCTTCTGAGGAGAATGCTGGTATTGATCTCCCGAGCTGAGATCATAAGCCATGCACACCTTCTGAGGAGAATGCTGGTATTGATCTCCGGAGCTGAGATCCTAAGCCATGCACGCCTTCGGAGGAGAATGCTGGTATTGATCTCCGGAACTGAGATCCTAAGCCATGCACGCCTTCTGAGGAGAATGCTGGTATTGATCTCCCGAGCTGAGATCCTAAGCCGTGCATGCCTTCTATGGAAAATTCTGGTATTGATCTCCCGAGCTGAGACCCTAAGCCATCCACGCCTTCTGAGAAGAATGCTGGAATTGATTTCTTGAGCTCAGATCCTAAGCCATGCACGCCTTCGGTGGAGAATGCTGGTATTGATCTCCCGAGCTGAGATCCTAAGCCGTGCATGCCTTCTATGGAGAATTCTGGTATTGATCTCCCGAGCTGAGACCCTAAGCCATCCACGCCTTCTGAGAAGAATGCTGGAATTGATTTCTTGAGCTCAGATCCTAAGCCATGCACGCCTTCTGAGGAGAATGCTGGTATTGATCTCCCGAGCTGAGACCCTAAGCCATGCACGCCTTCTAAGGAGAATGCTGGAATTGATCTCCCGAGCTGAGATCCTAAGCCATGCACGCCTTCTGAGGAGAATGCTGGTATTGATCTCCCGAGCTGAGATCATAAGCCATGCACGCCTTCTGAGGAGAATGCTGGTATTGATCTCCCGAGCTGAGACCCTAAGCCATGCATACCTTCTGAGGAGAATGCTGGTATTGATCTCCCGAGCTGAGACCCTAAGCCATGCATGCCTTCTAAGGAGAATGCTGGAATTGATCTCCCGAGCTGAGATCCTAAGCCATGCACGCCTTCTGAGGAGAATGCTTGTATTGATCTCCCGAGCTGAGACCCTAAGCCATGCACGCCTTCTGAGGAGAATGCTGTTATTGATCTCCCGAGCTGAGACCCTAAGCCATACACGCCTTCTGAGGGGAATGTTGGAATTGATCTCCCGAGCTGAGACACTAAGCCATACACGCCTTCTGAGGAGAATGCTATTATTGATCTCCCGAGCTGAGACCCTAAGCCATGCACGCCTTCTGAGGAGAATGCTGGTATTGATCTCCCGAGCTGAGATCCTAAGCCATGCATGCCTTCTAAGGAGAATTCTGGTATTGATCTCCTGAGCTGAGACCCTAAGCCATACACGCCTTCTGAGGAGAATGCTGGTATTGATCTCCCGAGCTGAGATCCTAAGTAATGCACGCCTTCTGTAAAGAATGCTGGTATTGATCTCCCGTGCTGAGATCCTAAGCCATGCACGCCTTCTGAGGAGAATGCTATTATTGATCTCCCGAGCTGAGACCCTAAGCCATGCACGCCTTCTGAGGAGAATGCTGGTATTGATCTCCCGAGCTGAGACCCTAAGCCATGCATGCCTTCTGAGGAGAATGCTGGTATTGATCTCCGGAGCTGAGATCCTAAGCCATGCACACCTTCTAAGGAGAATGCTGGTATTGATCTCCCGAGCTGAGACCCTAAGCCATACACGCCTTCTGAGGGGAATGTTGGAATTGATCTCCTGAGCTGAGATCCTAAGCCAAGCACGCCTTCTGAGGAGAATGCTGGTATTGATCTCCTGAGCTGAGACCCTAAGCCATGCATGCCTTCTGAGGAGAATGCTGGTATTGATCTCCCGAGCTGAGATCCCAAGCCATGCACGCCTTCTGAGGAGAATGCTGGTATTGATCTCCCGAGCTGAGACCCTAAGCCATGCACGCCTTCTGAGGAGAATGCTGTTATTGATCTCCCGAGCTGAGACCCTAAGCCATACACGCCTTCTGAGGGGAATGTTGGAATTGATCTCCAGAGCTGAGACACTAAGCCATACACGCCTTCTGAGGAGAATGCTATTATTGATCTCCCGAGCTGAGACCCTAAGCCATGCACCCCTTCTTAGAAAAATGCTGGTATTGATCTCCCGAGCTGAGATCCTAAGCCATGCATGCCTTCTAAGGAGAATTCTGGTATTGATCTCCCGAGCTGAGATCCTAAGCCATGCAAACCTTCTGAGGAGAATGCTGGTATTGATCTCCCGAGCTGAGACCCTAAGCCATGCACGCCTTCTGAGGAGAATGCTATTATAGATCTCCCGAGCTGAGACCCTAAGCCATGCACGCCTTCTGTGGAGAATGCTGGTATTGATCTCCCGTGCTGAGATCCTAAGCCATGCACGCCTTCTGAGGAGAATGCTGGTATTGATCTCCCGAGCTGAGATCATAAGCCATGCACACCTGAGGAGAATGCTGGTATTGATCTCCGGAGCTGAGATCCTAAGCCATGCACACCTTCTAAGGAGAATGCTGGTATTGATCTCCCGAGCTGAGACCCTAAGCGATACACGCCTTCTGAGGGGAATGTTGGAATTGATCTCCCGAGCTGAGATCCTAAGCCAAGCACGCCTTCTGAGGAGAATGCTGGTATTGATCTCCTGAGCTGAGACCCTAAGCCATGCATGCCTTCTGAGGAGAATGCTGGTATTGATCTCCCGAGCCTCGATCCCAAGCCATGCACGCCTTCTGAGGAGAATGCTGGTATTGATCTCCCGAGCTGAGACCCTAAGCCATGCATGCCTTCTGAGGGGAATGTTGGAATTGATCTCCCGAGCTGAGACCCTAAGCCATGCACGCCTTCTGAGGAGAATGCTGTTATTGATCTCCCGAGCTGAGACCCTAAGCCATACACGCCTTCTGAGGGGAATGTTGGAATTGATCTCCCGAGCTGAGACCCTAAGCCATACACGCCTTCTGAGGGGAATGCTGGTACTGATCTCCGGAGCTGAGATCCTAAGTCATGCATGCCTTCTAAGGAGAATTCTGGTATTGATCTCCCGAGCTGAGATCCTAAGCCATGCATGCCTTCTAAGGAGAATGCTGGTATTGATCTCCCGAGCTGAGATCCTAAGCCATGCACGCCTTCTGAGGAGAATGCTGGTATGGATCTCCCGAGCTGAGATCCTAAGCCGTGCATGCCTTCTATGGAGAATTCTGGTATTGATCTCCCGAGCTGAGACCCTAAGCCATGCACGCCTTCTGAGGAAAATGCTGGTATGGATCTCCCGAGCTGAGATCCTAAGCCGTGCATGCCTTCTATGGAGAATTCTGGTATTGATCTCCCGAGCTGAGACCCTAAGCCATGCACGCCTTCTGAGGAGAATGCTGGTATGGATCTCCCGAGCTGAGATCCTAAGCCGTGCATGCCTTCTATGGAGAATTCTGGTATTGATCTCCCGAGCTGAGACCCTAAGCCATGCACGCCTTCTGAGGAAAATGCTGGTATGGATCTCCCGAGCTGAGATCCTAAGCCGTGCATGCCTTCTATGGAGAATTCTGGTATTGATCTCCCGAGCTGAGATCCTAAGCCATACACGCCTTCTGAGGGGAATGTTGGAATTGATCTCCCGAGCTGAGATCCTAAGCCATGCACGCCTTCTGAGGAGAATGCTGGTATTGATCTCCCGAGCTGAGACCCTAAGCCATGCAGGCCTTCCGAGGAGAATTCTGTTATTGATCTCCCGAGCTGAGACCCTAAGCCATACACGCCTTCTGAGGGGAATGTTGGAATTGATCCCCCGAGCTGAGACCCTAAGCCATGCACGCCTTCTGAGGGGAATGTTGGAATTGATCTCCCGAGCTGAGATCCTAAGCCATGCACGCCTTCTGAGGAGAATGCTGGTATTGATCTCCCGAGCTGAGACCCTAAGCCATGCATGCCTTCTGAGGAGAATGCTGGTATTGATCTCCCCTGCTGAGATCCTAAGCCATGCACGCCTTCTGAGGAGAATGCTGGTAGTGATCTCCCGAGCTGAGATCCTAAGCCATGCACGCCTTCTGAGGAGAATGCTGGTATTGATCTCCCGAGCTGAGACCCTAAGCCATGCACGCCTTCTGAGGAGAATGCTGGTATTGATCTCCCGAGCTGAGACCCTAAGCCATGCATGCCTTCTGAGGAGAATGCTGGTATTGATCTCCCCTGCTGAGATCCTAAGCCATACACGCCTTCTGAGGGGAATGTTGGAATTGATCCCCCGAGCTGAGACCCTAAGCCATGCACGCCTTCTGAGGAGAATGCTGTTATTGATCTCCCGAGCTGAGACCCTAAGCCATACACGCCTTCTGAGGGGAATGTTGGAATTGATCTCCCGAGCTGAGACCCTAAACCATACACGCCTTCTGAGGGGAATGCTGGTACTGATCTCCGGAGCTGAGATCCTAAGTCATGCATGCCTTCTAAGCAGAATTCTGGTATTGATCTCCCGAGCTGAGATCCTAAGCCATGCACGCCTTCAGAGGAGAATGCTGGTATTGATCTCCTGAGCCAAGACCCTAAGCCATGCACGCCTTCTGAGGAGAATGCTGGAATTGATCTCCTGAGCTGAGATCCTAAGTAATGCACGCCTTCTGTGAAGAATGCTGGTATTGATCTCCCGTGCTGAGATCCTAAGCCATGCACGCCTTCTGAGGAGAATGCTATTATTGATCTCCCGAGCTGAGACCCTAAGCCATACACGCCTTCTGAGGGGAATGCTGGTATTGATCTCCGGAGCTGAGATCCTAAGCCATGCACGCCTTCTACGGAGAATGCTGGAATTGATCTCCCGAGCTGAGACCCTAAGCCATGCACGCCTTCTGAGGAGAATGCTGGTATTGATCTCCCGAGCTGAGACCCTAAGCCATGCATGCCTTCTGAGGAGAAGGCTGGTATTGATCTCCCGAGCTGAGACCCTAAGCCATGCATGCCTTAGGAGGAGAATGCTGGTATTGATCTCCCGAGCTGAGATCCTAAGCCATGCACGCCTTCTAAGGAGAATGCTGGTATTGATCTCCCGAGCTGAGATCCTAAGCCATGCACGCCTTCT
Source organism: Lissotriton helveticus (assembly GCF_964261635.1). Taxonomy (NCBI): domain Eukaryota; kingdom Metazoa; phylum Chordata; class Amphibia; order Caudata; family Salamandridae; genus Lissotriton; species Lissotriton helveticus. Next base: position 40,416 of record NW_027611939.1, read on the forward strand.
GAGGAGAATGCTGGTATTGATCTCCCGAGCTGAGACCCTAAGCCATGCAGGCCTTCTGAGGAGAATGCTGTTATTGATCTCCCGAGCTGAGACCCTAAGCCATACACGCCTTCTGAGGGGAATGTTGGAATTGATCTCCCGAGCTGAGACCCTAAGCCATGCACGCCTTATGAGGAGAATGCTGTTATTGATCTCCCGAGCTGAGACCCTAAGCCATACACGCCTTCTGAGGGGAATGTTGGAATTGATCCCCCGAGCTGAGACCCTAAGCCATGCACGCCTTCTGAGGGGAATGTTGGAATTGATCTCCCGAGCTGAGATCCTAAGCCATGCACGCCTTCTGAGGAGAATGCTGGTATTGATCTCCCGAGCTGAGACCCTAAGCCATGCATGCCTTCTGAGGAGAATGCTGGTATTGATCTCCCCTGCTGAGATCCTAAGCCATGCACGCCTTCTGAGGAGAATGCTGGTAGTGATCTCCCGAGCTGAGATCCTAAGCCATGCACGCCTTCTGAGGAGAATGCTGGTATTGATCTCCCGAGCTGAGACCCTAAGCCATGCACGCCTTCTGAGGAGAATGCTGGTATTGATCTCCCGAGCTGAGACCCTAAGCCATGCATGCCTTCTGAGGAGAATGCTGGTATTGATCTCCCCTGCTGAGATCCTAAGCCATACACGCCTTCTGAGGGGAATGTTGGAATTGATCCCCCGAGCTGAGACCCTAAGCCATGCACGCCTTCTGAGGAGAATGCTGTTATTGATCTCCCGAGCTGAGACCCTAAGCCATACACGCCTTCTGAGGGGAATGTTGGAATTGATCTCCCGAGCTGAGACCCTAAACCATACACGCCTTCTGAGGGGAATGCTGGTACTGATCTCCGGAGCTGAGATCCTAAGTCATGCATGCCTTCTAAGCAGAATTCTGGTATTGATCTCCCGAGCTGAGATCCTAAGCCATGCACGCCTTCAGAGGAGAATGCTGGTATTGATCTCCTGAGCCAAGACCCTAAGCCATGCACGCCTTCTGAGGAGAATGCTGGAATTGATCTCCTGAGCTGAGATCCTAAGTAATGCACGCCTTCTGTGAAGAATGCTGGTATTGATCTCCCGTGCTGAGATCCTAAGCCATGCACGCCTTCTGAGGAGAATGCTATTATTGATCTCCCGAGCTGAGACCCTAAGCCATACACGCCTTCTGAGGGGAATGCTGGTATTGATCTCCGGAGCTGAGATCCTAAGCCATGCACGCCTTCTACGGAGAATGCTGGAATTGATCTCCCGAGCTGAGACCCTAAGCCATGCACGCCTTCTGAGGAGAATGCTGGTATTGATCTCCCGAGCTGAGACCCTAAGCCATGCACGCCTTCTGTGGAGAATGCTGGTATTGATCTCCCGTGCTGAGATCCTAAGCCATGCACGCCTTCTGAGGAGAATGCTGGTATTGATCTCCCGAGCTGAGATCATAAGCCATGCACACCTTCTGAGGAGAATGCTGGTATTGATCTCCGGAGCTGAGATCCTAAGCCATGCACGCCTTCGGAGGAGAATGCTGGTATTGATCTCCGGAACTGAGATCCTAAGCCATGCAAGCCTTCTGAGGAGAATGCTGGTATTGATCTCCCGAGCTGAGATCCTAAGCCGTGCATGCCTTCTATGGAAAATTCTGGTATTGATCTCCCGAGCTGAGACCCTAAGCCATCCACGCCTTCTGAGAAGAATGCTGGAATTGATTTCTTGAGCTCAGATCCTAAGCCATGCACGCCTTCGGTGGAGAATGCTGGTATTGATCTCCCGAGCTGAGATCCTAAGCCGTGCATGCCTTCTATGGAGAATTCTGGTATTGATCTCCCGAGCTGAGACCCTAAGCCATCCACGCCTTCTGAGAAGAATGCTGGAATTGATTTCTTGAGCTCAGATCCTAAGCCATGCACGCCTTCTGAGGAGAATGCTGGTATTGATCTCCCGAGCTGAGACCCTAAGCCATGCACGCCTTCTAAGGAGAATGCTGGAATTGATCTCCCGAGCTGAGATCCTAAGCCATGCACGCCTTCTGAGGAGAATGCTGGTATTGATCTCCCGAGCTGAGATCATAAGCCATGCACGCCTTCTGAGGAGAATGCTGGTATTGATCTCCCGAGCTGAGACCCTAAGCCATGCATACCTTCTGAGGAGAATGCTGGTATTGATCTCCCGAGCTGAGACCCTAAGCCATGCATGCCTTCTAAGGAGAATGCTGGAATTGATCTCCCGAGCTGAGATCCTAAGCCATGCACGCCTTCTGAGGAGAATGCTTGTATTGATCTCCCGAGCTGAGACCCTAAGCCATGCACGCCTTCTGAGGAGAATGCTGTTATTGATCTCCCGAGCTGAGACCCTAAGCCATACACGCCTTCTGAGGGGAATGTTGGAATTGATCTCCCGAGCTGAGACACTAAGCCATACACGCCTTCTGAGGAGAATGCTATTATTGATCTCCCGAGCTGAGACCCTAAGCCATGCACGCCTTCTGAGGAGAATGCTGGTATTGATCTCCCGAGCTGAGATCCTAAGCCATGCATGCCTTCTAAGGAGAATTCTGGTATTGATCTCCCGAGCTGAGATCCTAAGCCATGCACGCCTTCTGAGGAGAATGCTGGAATTGATCTCCCGAGCTGAGATCCTAAGCCATGCACGCCTTCTGAGGAGAATGCAATTATTGATCTCCCGAGCTGAGACCCTAAGCCATGCACGCCTTCTGTGGAGAATGCTGGTATTGATCTCCCGTGCTGAGATCCTAAGCCATGCACGCCTTCTGAGGAGAATGCTGGTATTGATCTCCCGAGCTGAGATCATAAGCCATGCACACCTTCTGAGGAGAATGCTGGTATTGATCTCCGGAGCTGAGATCCTAAGCCATGCACGCCTTCGGAGGAGAATGCTGGTATTGATCTCCGGAACTGAGATCCTAAGCCATGCACGCCTTCTGAGGAGAATGCTGGTATTGATCTCCCGAGCTGAGACCCTAAGCCATGCATGCCTTCTGAGGAGAATGCTGGTATTGATCTCCCTGCTGAGATCCTAAGCCATGCACGCCTTCTGAGGAGAATGCTGGTAGTGATCTCCCGTGCTGAGATCCTAAGCCATGCACGCCTTCTGAGGAGAATGCTTGTATTGATCTCCCGAGCTGAGACCCTAAGCCATGCACGCCTTCTGAGGAGAATGCTGTTATTGATCTCCCGAGCTGAGACCCTAAGCCATACACGCCTTCTGAGGGGAATGTTGGAATTGATCTTCCGAGCTGAGACACTAAGCCATACACGCCTTCTGAGGAGAATGCTATTATTGATCTCCCGAGCTGAGACCCTAAGCCATGCACGCCTTCTGAGGAGAATGCTGGTATTGATCTCCCGAGCTGAGATCCTAAGCCATGCATGCCTTCTAAGGAGAATTCTGGTATTGATCTCCCGAGCTGAGATCCTAAGCCATGCACGCCTTCTGAGGAGAATGCTGGAATTGATCTCCCGTGCTGAGATCCTAAGCCATGCATGCCTTCTAAGGAGAATTCTGGTATTGATCTCCCGAGCTGAGACCCTGAGCCATGCACGCCTTCTGTGGAGAATGCTGGTATTGATCTCCCGTGCTGAGATCCTAAGCCATGCACGCCTTCTGAGGAGAATGCTGGTATTGATCTCCCGAGCTGAGATCATAAGCCATGCACACCTTCTGAGGAGAATGCTGGTATTGATCTCCGGAGCTGAGATCCTAAGCCATGCACGCCTTCGGAGGAGAATGCTGGTATTGATCTCCGGAACTGAGATCCTAAGCCATGCACGCCTTCTGAGGAGAATGCTGGTATTGATCTCCCGAGCTGAGATCCTAAGCCGTGCATGCCTTCTATGGAAAATTCTGGTATTGATCTCCGAGCTGAGACCCTAAGCCATCCACGCCTTCTGAGAAGAATGCTGGAATTGATTTCTTGAGCTGAGACCCTAAGCCATGCACGCCTTCTGAGGAGAATGCTGGTATTGATCTCCCGAGCTGAGACCCTAAGCCATCCACGCCTTCTGAGAAGAATGCTGGAATTGATTTCTTGAGCTCAGATCCTAAGCCATGCACGCCTTCTGAGGAGAATGCTGGTATTGATCTCCCGAGCTGAGACCCTAAGCCATGCACGCCTTCTGAGGAGAATGCTATTATAGATCTCCCGAGCTGAGACCCTAAGCATTGCACGCCTTCTGTGGAGAATGCTGGTATTGATCTCTCGTGCTGAGATCCTAAGCCATGCACGCCTTCTGAGGAGAATGCTGGTATTGATCTCCCGAGCTGAGATCATAAGCCATGCACACCTTCTGAGGAGAATGCTGGTACTGATCTCCGGAGCTGAGATCCTAAGCCATGCACGCCTTCGGAGGAGAATGCTGGTATTGATCTCCGGAGCTGAGAACCTAAGCCATGCACACCTTCTAAGGAGAATGCTGGTATTGATCTCCCGAGCTGAGACCCTAAGCCATACACGCCTTCTGAGGGGAATGTTGGAATTGATCTCCCGAGCTGAGATCCTAAGCCAAGCATGCCTTCTGAGGAGAATGCTGGTATTGATCTCCCGAGCCTCGATCCCAAGCCATGCACGCCTTCTGAGGAGAATGCTGGTATTGATCTCCCGAGCTGAGACCCTAAGCCATGCATGCCTTCTGAGGAGAATGCTGGTATTGATCTCCCGAGCTGAGACCCTAAGCCATGCACGCCTTCTGAGGAGAATGCTATTATTGATCTCCCGAGCTGAGACCCTAAGCCATGCACGCCTTCTGAGGAGCATGCTGGTATTGATCTCCCGAGCTGAGACCCTAAGCCATGCATGCCTTCTGAGGAGAATGCTGGTATTGATCTCCCGTGCTGAGATCCTAAGCCATGCACGCCTTCTGAGGAGAATGCTGGTATTGATCTCCCGAGCTGAGACCCTAAGCCATACACGCCTTCTGAGGGGAATGTTGGAATTGATCCCCCGAGCTGAGACCCTAAGCCATGCACGCCTTCTGAGGAGAATGCTGTTATTTATCTCCCAAGCTGAGACCCTAAGCCATACACGCCTTCTGAGGGGAATGCTGGAATTTATCTCCCGAGCTGAGACCCTAAACCATACACGCCTTCTGAGGGGAATGCTGGTACTGATCTCCGGAGCGGAGATCCTAAGTCATGCATGCCTTCTAAGCAGAATTCTGGTATTGATCTCCCGAGCTGAGATCCTAAGCCATGCACGCCTTCAGAGGACAATGCTGGTATTAATCTCCTGAGCTGAGACCCTAAGCCATGCACGCCTTCTGAGGAGAATGCTGGTATTGATCTCCCGAGCTGAGATTCTAAGTAATGCACGCCTTCTGTGAAGAATGCTGGTATTGATCTCCCGTGCTGAGATCCTAAGCCATGCACGCCTTCTGAGGAGAATGCTATTATTGATCTCCCGAGCTGAGACCCTAAGCCATGCACGCCTTCTGAGGAGAATGCTGGTATTGATCTCCCGAGCTGAGACCCTAAGCCATGCATGCCTTCTGAGGAGAATGCTGGTATTGATCTCCCGAGCTGAGATCCTAAGCCATGCACGCCTTCTGAGGAAAATGCTGGTATTGATCTCCCGAGCTGAGATCCTAAGCCATGCACGCCTTCTGAGGAGAATGCTGGTATTGATCTCCCGAGCTGAGACCCTAAGCCATGCAGGCCTTCTGAGGAGAATGCTGGTATTGATCTCCCGAGCTGAGACCCTAAGCCATGCACGCCTTCTGTGGAGAATGCTGGTATTGATCTCCCGTGCTGAGATCCTAAGCCATGCACGCCTTCTGAGGAGAATGCTGGTATTGATCTCCCGAGCTGAGATCATAAGCCATGCACACCTTCTGAGGAGAATGCTGGTATTGATCTTCGGAGCTGAGATCCTAAGCCATGCACGCCTTCGGAGGAGAATGCTGGTATTGATCTCCGGAACTGAGATCCTAAGCCATGCACGCCTTCTGAGGAGAATGCTGGTATTGATCTCCCGAGCTGAGATCCTAAGCCGTGCATGCCTTCTATGGAAAATTCTGGTATTGATCTCCCAAGCTGAGACCCTAAGCCATCCACGCCTTCTGAGAAGAATGCTGGAATTGATTTCTTGAGCTGAGACCCTAAGCCATGCACGCCTTCTGAGGAGAATGCTGGTATTGATCTCCCGAGCTGAGATCCTAAGCCGTGCATGCCTTCTATGGAGAATTCTGGTATTGATCTCCCGAGCTGAGACCCTAAGCCATCCACGCCTTCTGAGAAGAATGCTGGAATTGATTTCTTGAGCTCAGATCCTAAGCCATGCACGCCTTCTGAGGGGAATGTTGGAATTGATCTCCCGAGCTGAGATCCTAAGCCTTCTGAGGAGAATGCTGGTATTGATCTCCTGAGCTGAGACCCTAAGCCATGCATGCCTTCTGAGGAGAATGCTGGTATTGATCTCCCGAGCTGAGATCCCAAGCCATGCACGCCTTCTGAGGAGAATGCTGGTATTGATCTCCCGAGCTGAGACCCTAAGCCATGCATGCCTTCTGAGGAGAATGCTGGTATTGATCTCCCGAGCTGAGACCCTAAGCCATGCACGCCTTCTGAGGAGAATGCTATTATAGATCTCTCGAGCTGAGACCCTAAGCCATGCACGCCTTCTGTGGAGAATGCTGGTATTGATCTCCCGTGCTGAGATCCTAAGCCATGCACGCCTTCTGAGGAGAATGCTGGTATTGATCTCCCGAGCTGAGATCATAAGCCATGCACACCTTCTGAGGAGAATGCTGGTATTGATCTTCGGAGCTGAGATCCTAAGCCATGCACGCCTTCGGAGGAGAATGCTGGTATTGATCTCCGGAACTGAGATCCTAAGCCATGCACGCCTTCTGAGGAGAATGCTGGTATTGATCTCCCGAGCTGAGATCCTAAGCCGTGCATGCCTTCTATGGAAAATTCTGGTATTGATCTCCCAAGCTGAGACCCTAAGCCATCCACGCCTTCTGAGAAGAATGCTGGAATTGATTTCTTGAGCTGAGACCCTAAGCCATGCACGCCTTCTGAGGAGAATGCTGGTATTGATCTCCCGAGCTGAGATCCTAAGCCGTGCATGCCTTCTATGGAGAATTCTGGTATTGATCTCCCGAGCTGAGACCCTAAGCCATCCACGCCTTCTGAGAAGAATGCTGGAATTGATTTCTTGAGCTGAGACCCTAAGCCATGCACGCCTTCGGAGGAGAATGCTGGTATTGATCTCCCGAGCTGAGATCCTAAGCCATACACGCCTTCTGAGGGGAATGTTGGAATTGATCTCCCGAGCTGAGATCCTAAGCCTTCTGAGGAGAATGCTGGTATTGATCTCCTGAGCTGAGACCCTAAGCCATGCATGCCTTCTGAGGAGCATGCTGGTATTGATCTCCCGAGCTGAGATCCCAAGCCATGCACGCCTTCTGAGGAGAATGCTGGTATTGATCTCCCGAGCTGAGACCCTAAGCCATGCATGCCTTCTGAGGAGAATGCTGGTATTGATCTCCCGAGCTGAGACCCTAAGCCATGCACGCCTTCTGAGGAGAATGCTATTATAGATCTCCCGAGCTGAGACACTAAGCCATGCACGCCTTCTGTGGAGAATGCTGGTATTGATCTCCCGTGCTGAGATCCTAAGCCATGCATGCCTTCTGAGGAGAAATCTGGTATTGATCTCCCGTGCTGAGATCCTAAGCCATGCACGCCTTCTGAGGAGAATGCTGGTATTGATCTCCCGAGCTGAGACCCTAAGCCATGCAGGCCTTCTGAGGAGAATTCTGTTATTGATCTCCCGAGCTGAGACCCTAAGCCATACACGCCTTCTGAGGGGAATGTTGGAATTGATCCCCCGAGCTGAGACCCTAAGCCATGCACACCTTCTGAGGAGAATGCTGTTATTTATCTCCCGAGCTGAGACCCTAAGCCATACACGCCTTCTGAGGGGAATGTTGGAATTGATCTCCCGAGCTGAGACCCTAAACCATACACGCCTTCTGAGGGGAATGCTGGTACTGATCTCCGGAGCTGAGATCCTAAGTCATGCATGCCTTCTAAGCAGAATTCTGGTATTGATCTCCCGAGCTGAGATCCTAAGCCATGCACGCCTTCAGAGGAGAATGCTGGTATTGATCTCCTGAGCTGAGACCCTAAGCCATGCACGCCTTCTGAGGAGAATGCTGGTATTGATCTCCCGAGCTGAGATCCTAAGTAATACACGCCTTCTGTGAAGAATGCTGGTATTGATCTCCCGTGCTGAGATCCTAAGCCATGCACGCCTTCTGAGGAGAATGCTATTATTGATCTCCCGAGCTGAGACCCTAAGCCATGCACGCCTTCTGAGGAGAATGCTGGTATTGATCTCCCGAGCTGAGACCCTAAGCCATGCATGCCTTCTGAGGAGAATGCTGGTATTGATCTCCCGAGCTGAGACCCTAAGCCATGCAGGCCTTCTGAGGAGAATTCTGTTATTGATCTCCCGAGCTGAGACCCTAAGCCATACACGCCTTCTGAGGGGAATGTTGGAATTGATCCCCCGAGCTGAGACCATAAGCCATGCATGCCTTCTGAGGAGAATGCTGTTATTTATCTCCCGAGCTGAGACCCTAAGCCATACACGCCTTCTGAGGGGAATGCTGGAATTGATCTCCCGAGCTGAGACCCTAAACCATACACGCCTTCTGAGGGGAATGCTGGTACTGATCTCCGGAGCTGAGATCCTAAGTCATGCATGCCTTCTAAGCAGAATTCTGGTATTGATCTCCCGAGCTGAGATCCTAAGCCATGCACGCCTTCAGAGGAGAATGCTGGTATTGGTCTCCTGAGCTGAGACCCTAAGCCATGCACGCCTTCTGAGGAGAATGCTGGTATTGATCTCCCGAGCTGAGAACCTAAGTAATGCACGCCTTCTGTGAAGAATGCTGGTATTGATCTCCCGTGCTGAGATCCTAAGCAATGCACGCCTTCTGAGGAGAATGCTATTATTGATCTCCCGAGCTGAGACCCTAAGCCATGCACGCCTTCTGAGGAGAATGCTGGTATTGATCTCCCGAGCTGAGACCCTAAGCCATGCATGCCTTCTGAGGAGAATGCTGGTATTGATCTCCCGAGCTGAGATCCTAAGCCATGCACGCCTTCTGAGGAAAATGCTGGTATTGATCTCCCGAGCTGAGATCCTAAGCCATGCACGCCTTCTGAGGAGAATGCTGGTATTGATCTCCCGAGCTGAGACCCTAAGCCATGCAGGCCTTCTGAGGAGAATGCTAGTATTGATCTCCCGAGCTGAGACCCTAAGCCATGCACGCCTTCTGTGGAGAATGCTGGTATTGATCTCCCGTGCTGAGATCCTAAGCCATGCACGCCTTCTGAGGAGAATGCTGGTATTGATCTCCCGAGCTGAGATCATAAGCCATGCACACCTTCTGAGGAGAATGCTGGTATCGATCTCCGGAGCTGAGATCCTAAGCCATGCACGCCTTCGGAGGAGAATGCTGGTATTGATCTCCGGACCTGAGATCCTAAGCCATGCACGCCTTCTGAGGAGAATGCTGGTATTGATCTCCCGAGCTGAGATCCTAAGCCGTGCATGCCTTCTATGGAAAATTCTGGTATTGATCTCCCAAGCTGAGACCCTAAGCCATCCACGCCTTCCGAGAAGAATGCTGGAATTGATTTCTTGAGCTGAGACCCTAAGCCATGCACGCCTTCTGAGGATAATGCTGGTATTGATCTCCCGAGCTGAGATCCTAAGCCGTGCATGCCTTCTATGGAGAATTCTGGTATTGATCTCCCGAGCTGAGACCCTAAGCCATCCACGCCTTCTGAGAAGAATGCTGGAATTGATTTCTTGAGCTCAGATCCTAAGCCATGCACGCCTTCGGAGGAGAATGCTGGTATTGATCTCCGGAGTTGAGATCCTAAGCCATGCACGCCTTCTAAGGAGAATGCTGGTATTGATCTCGCGAGCTGAGATCCTAAGCCATACACGCCTTCTGAGGGGAATGTTGGAATTGATCTCCCGAGCTGAGATCCTAAGCCTTCTGAGGAGAATGCTGGTATTGATTGTGAGAAGTTGGCCTGGTAGGGGATGTTTCCAATTCTGGAACCACCTACTACCTGACCAAACAATCCCCTTATGGTGTCTGGTTGTAAGTCAACCTTATTAGACAAGCTATCCTAGGGGTAGCATGGACTAAGCAGCCTAAAGGCTTAACTTAAGAGGTCGTGTTAAGCGAGCTGTTTTACCACATACAATCCTGTAATACCAAATGAAAGGACACCACACAAGTATATATTATAAAAATATATGTGTTTATTACTAAAAACAATCCCCAGTATTCTTTATGAATAAAGGGGCACAAGCGTTAAATCAAAAGCACTGTTTAAACATACAAGTTGCACAATTATGGATGAGGGCGGGTGGCCACTCAAACCATATACTAAACAAGTGGTATAAGAGAGGCCACTCGAGCAGTGGTTAGGCCTAGGGCCTAGGGAATCGCTGGGAGCAGTCAGGACAAGCAATGCTGAAGTCGGGAATGGCCCTCGGGATTCGGGAGATGTGCGGAAAGCGCACGCATGCACCAATGTTAACCAATGGTGCGTAAAAGTCAAATAGTTAAAGTTTAAGGACACTTCCGCTGAACCTAGAGGAACAAAACTTAACACACAGACCCTAGAGGTGTGCACCAGTGTGGGAACACCGGCGGAGCAAAGTTACCTCACCCACAGGAAGTGGGTGCACAGGGTCGAAGTGGCGTCGGGTTTTGACACGCAGGCTCTTGGTGCTTGAAGCTGAAAGGGCTGCAGGCAGGGTGAAGACGAAGTGTCCGGTGGAGTCCAAGGGTGGACTCAAGTTGTAGAGTACCTGAAAGCAGAGGGGACAGAGTCTGGGTCACTCAGCAGTGACCAGGGTGGAACCAGGACGGAACCAGGCAATGTCGGGCGCAATCAGGTGGTCGTCGAGGCGCTTCTCTTCGCTGTCACGTGGGCTCTGGGGCATCTGCGACGTCCAGGAGCAGGTCACGATCTGTCCCACGCAGGCTCTCACCGTCGGTGCAGTCGGCTTCCGGTTTGGAGCAAACAAGCCTTGGTAAGAGCAATCCACGCGGGATTGGAAGATGGCGTCTTACTCGGACCAGGAAGGTCAGAGTCGGGGCTCCCTTTCAGGGGAGCTGGTGTGGATCTGGAGCAACCAGAAGCACGAGTCTTCTTTTGTAGTTCGTCGGCACAGGGACCACAAGCCAGCTGGCAAGTGACCGGGCCAACGCGTTGAGCCAAATCGTGCCAAAGGGCCCCACGCAGCACTCGTCGAGTGTGGAGGGCTGAACTTCGGCTCAGGAGTAGCTCAGGGTGGGGGCTTCTCAAACCCCGGTGTACAGCTTCGAGGGTCACTCGTGGGCTGCACGGTCAGCGTCTCGTGGTCACTTCAAGATGGCGTGCCCCACGCTTCCGGTCGCCTCCACGGGTCTCAGCTTTGCAGGGACTGTGGATCGGGCTGTTAGAAGCTGGGCAGGCTTAATCTCGTCGATCTCAGTCGCTCGAGTTCCGGCGGGAACTGCAACTAAGTAGACGTCGAGGGCTGGATGGTGCCTGCTGCTGCAGGGTGGTCACTCCTTGACCACAAGGGAGATTCTTCGGGCTTCCACGTTGAGATGGAGGACGAAGGGTCCAGAATATCGTTTCAAATGTTTCTTCCAGGAAATCTGATGTGCATTGGCACTGCTCCCACTCTTATTCGAATCTGGTGGGCGTGATTACCTGCTAGGTCCCCTCCTATGGGTGGGACCCAGGAAGTGGGTGGATACACCCCCTTCCTTTGATCCAGGCCGCCCTGGCACGAGGGCTGGAGTGCCCCAGAACCGGTTTGGCCGGATTATGCAAGGGGCAGCCTTGTGCGCCCCAGGCAGTGTCTGGTTTCTTTCAAACCTCCCTGCTACAATACACTATCTCCTGTCTGGAGGGCGGTGACACCCTCCTGTGACAGGAAACCCTTTGTCCAGGACCCCCTTGACTGGGTTTCGGTCAGCTCCAGGGGTCCAGACATTTGTCTGTGGCAGAGGCATCCATTTTGTGGATCTTAAGGCCTTTGGAGAAATCAACCGCATTAAAGTGAAGTAACATGTCTTTACCCCTCTAGAGGGGTGGAATGCCATCCCCGTCGCCAGAACTGGCGAGGGGATGGTATTCCAAAGCGTATGACACCTTACACGACATGTTTTGATAAAGCCAAACCAGAGTTGCTAAATAACCGCGAGGATTATAAGGCACTTAATAGTATATGGTATGGCATTATCCTGAAACAGCTTAGGGATTTGTTCCCGACGGTGTGAGAAGTTGGCCTGGTAGGGGATGTTTCCAATTCTGGAACCACCTACTACCTGACCAAACAATCCCTTATGGTGTCTGGTTGTAAGTCAACCTTATTAGACAAGCTATCCTAGGGGTAGCATGGACTAAGCAGCCTAAAGGCTTAACTTAAGAGGTCGTGTTAAGCGAGCTGTTTTACCACATACAATCCTGTAATACCAAATGAAAGGACACCACACAAGTATATATTATAAAAATATATGTGTTTATTACTAAAAACAATCCCCAGTATTCTTTATGAATAAAGGGGCACAAGCGTTAAATCAAAAGCACTGTTTAAACATACAAAGTTGCACAATTATGGATGAGGGCAGGGGGCCACTCAAACCATATACTAAACAAGTGGTATAAGAGAGGCCACTCGAACAGTGGTTAGGCCTAGGGCCTAGGGAATCGCTGGGAGCAGTCAGGACAAGCAATGCTGAAGTCGGGAATGGCCCTCGGGATTCGGGAGATGTGCGGAAAGCGCACGCATGCACCAATGTTAACCAATGGTGCGTAAAAGTCAAATAGTTAAAGTTTAAGGACACTTCCGCTGAACCTAGAGGAACAAAACTTAACACACAGACCCTAGAGGTGTGCACCAGTGTGGGAACACCGGCGGAGCAAAGTTACCTCACCCACAGGAAGTGGGTGCACAGGGTCGAAGTGGCGTCGGGTTTTGACACGCAGGCTCTTGGTGCTTGGAGCTGAAAGGGCTGCAGGCAGGGTGAAGACGAAGTGTCCGGTGGAGTCCAAGGGTGGACTCAAGTTGTAGAGTACCTGAAAGCAGAGGGGACAGAGTCTGGGTCACTCAGCAGTGACCAGGGTGGAACCAGGACGGAACCAGGCAATGTCGGGCGCAATCAGGTGGTCGTCGAGGCGCTTCTCTTCGCTGTCACGTGGGCTCTGGGGCATCTGCGACGTCCAGGAGCAGGTCACGATCTGTCCCACGCAGGCTCTCACCGTCGGTGCAGTCGGCTTCCGGTTTGGAGCAAACAAGCCTTGGTAAGAGCAATCCACGCGGGATTGGAAGATGGCGTCTCACTCGGACCAGGAAGGTCAGAGTCGGGGCTCCTTTTCAGGGGAGCTGGTGTGGTTCTAGAGCAACTAGAATCACGAGTCTTCTTTTGTAGTTCGTCGGCACAGGGACCACAAGCCAGCTGGCAAGTGACCGGGCCAACGCGTTGAGCCAAATCGTGCCAAAGGGCCCCACGCAGCACTCGTCGAGTGTGGAGGGCTGAACTTCGGCTCAGGAGTAGCTCAGGGTGGGGGCTTCTCAAACCCCGATGTACAGCTTCGAGGGTCACTCGTGGGCTGCACGGTCAGCGTCTCGTGGTCACTTCAAGATGGCGTGCCCCACGCTTCCGGTCGCCTCCACGGGTCTCAGCTTTGCAGGGACTGTGGATCGGGCTGTTAGAAGCTGGGCAGGCTTGATCTCGTCGATCTCAGTCGCTCGAGTTCCGGCGGGAACTGCAACCAAGTAGACGTCGAGGGCTGGATGGTGCCTGCTGCTGCAGGGTGGTCACTCCTTGACCACAAGGGAGATTCTTCGGGCTTCCACGTTGAGATGGAGGGCGAAGGGTCCAGAATATCGTTTCAAATGTTTCTTCCAGGAAATCTGATGTGCATTGGCACTGCTCCCACTCTTATTCGAATCTGGTGGGCGTGATTACCTGCTAGGTCCCCTCCTATGGGTGGGACCCAGGAAGTGGGTGGATACACCCCCTTCCTTTGATCCAGGCCGCCCTGGCACGAGGGCTGGAGTGCCCCAGAACCGGTTTGGCCGGATTATGCAAGGGGCAGCCTTGTGCGCCCCAGGCAGTGTCTGGTTTCTTTCAAACCTCCCTGCTACAATACACTATCTCCTGTCTGGAGGGCGGTGACACCCTCCTGTGACAGGAAACCCTTTGTCCAGGACCCCCTTGACTGGGTTTCGGTCAGCTCCAGGGGTCCAGACATTTGTCTGTGGCAGAGGCATCCATTTTGGGGATCTTAAGGTCTTTGGAGAAATCAACCGCATTAAAGTAAAGTAACATGTCTTACCCCTCTAGAGGGGTGGAATGCCATCCCCGTCGCCAGAACTGGCGAGGGGATGGTATTCCAAAGCGTATGACACCTTACACGACATGTTTTGATAAAGCCAAACCAGAGTTGCTAAATAACCGCGAGGATTATAAGGCACTTAATAGTATATGGTATGGCATTATCCTGAAACAGCTTAGGGATTTGTTCCCGACGGCTGCAGACAGGCTCAGCTCATGCTAGAGCTCCATCTCACATAAAAACCAAGCACCCAGCCTCCAGGATTGGTGAGGCCTGTCTATAGGAGTGGCTCACAGGTTTACATGTGTCCAGATATAGGTTTAGACATAGGTATACTATATCTAAGCAAGGGGTGTGTACACCACCTTACCCCAGCTGAGTGATCAGCCAGTTGTGTCAACTTAAGAACCAGCCAGGGGTGGCAAAAGATATGCTGCAGCCCCTGGTAGGCCTTAGTGGCTCCTGTGCCCTGTGCACCTATAGTGCATTCTACAGGGGCTGACAAGGAGTCCATTTCCAATTGGTATGTGCCTATAGCACATGTGTCATTAATTTAGTGAGAGAACAGCAGGCTGGGGGTCTGATCAGCAGGCCCACAGCCTCAGTAGTCGAAAACCAGTGAAGCAAAAAGCAAAAATTTGGGGTGACCATAGGATAGCAGACCCTACTCTCCTACACAACCCCCCCCCAAACGCAGGGACATTAAACTAACCTTGACCAGATAAGTCTTCATGTTCTAAGTGGAAGTACCTGGAGAGACCATCTGCATTACCATGGTCAGTCCCTGGGCGGTGCTCCACTGTAAAGTCCATCCCCTGTAGGGAAATGGACCACCTGAGCAGTTTGGGATTTTCACCCTTCATCTGATTAAGCCATAAGAGGGGCTTATGGTCTGTTTGCACTAGGAAGTGAGTTCCAAACAAGTAGGACCTCAACTTCTTTAATGCCCAAACCACAGCAAAGGCCTCCCTCTCAATGGCTGACCAACGTTTTTCTCTTGGGGTTAGCCTCCTGCTAATGAAAGCAATTGGCTGGTCTTGACCATCTTGATTAAGTTGTGAGAGTACAGCTCCCACCCCCAACTCAGAAGCATCTGTCTGAACAATGAACTGTTTGGAGTAGTCAGGACTCTTTAGGATAGGTGCAGAGCACATGGCCTTCTTCAGGTCTTCAAATGCCTTCTGACAGCTAACTGTCCACTGAACCTTTTTTGGCATCTTCTTGGATGTCAAGTCATTTAATGGTGTCACTATAGACCCATAGTTTTTCACAAACTTTCTGTAATACCCAGTCAGGCCCAAGAAGGCTCTGACTTGTGTCTGGGTAACTGGAGGAGCCCAGTCCTGTATGGCCTGGATTTTGCTTTCCAGTGGCTGAACCTGGCCTCCACCTACTAGGTGGCCCAGGTATACAACCTTACTCTGCCCTATCTGGCACTTTGTGGCCTTGATAGTTAGGCCTGCCTTTTGCAGGGCCTCCAAAACTTTCTTCAGGTGGATCAGGTGATCCTCCCAGGTGGAGCTAAAGACAGCAATATCATCCAGATAAGCTGCACAAAAGTCATCCAACCCAGTAAGGACTTGGTTCACCAACCTTTGAAAAGTGGCAGGTGCATTCTTCAAACCAAAGGGCATTACCACAAACTGATAATGTCCACTAGGGGTAGAGAATGCTGTTTTGGCTTTTGACTCCTCAGCTAGTCTGATTTGCCAGTAGCCAGCTGTCAGATCAAATGTGCTCAGAAACTTGGCAGAAGCCAATCTGTCAATGAGCTCATCTGCTCTTGGAATGGGGTGAGCATCTGTCCTAGTGACAGCATTGAGGCCCCTGTAATCCACGCAAAACCTCATTTCTCTCTTACCATCTTGGGTATGAGGTTTTGGCACCAGGACTACTGGGCTGGCCCATGGGCTCTCTGATGGCTCAATCACTCCAAGCTCCAACATCTTTTGCACCTCAGCCTTGATGCAATCCCTGACATGATCAGGTTGCCTGTAGATCTTATTCTTGACAGGCAGACTGTCACCAGTGTCCACAACATGGGTACACCAGTCAGTTTGGCTGGGTGTGAGTGAAAACATTTGCCTGTGAGCCTGCAAAACTTGTCTGCAGTCCCTCTGTTGCTGGTCAGTGAGGCTGCCTGCCAAGGCTACTCCATCAACTGAACCATCATCAGGGTTCTGGGAAAGCAGGTCTGGGAGAGGGTCACTCTCTTCCTCCTGTTCCCCATCTGTGGCCATGAGCAAGCTCATGTCCTCCCTGTCTACAAATGCTTTCAAGCGATTCACATGGATTACCCTGTGAGGGCTCCTGGGTGTTCCAAAGTCTACCAAGTAGGTGACTTCCCCTTTCTTCTCAATAATAGGATAGGGTCCACTCCATTTGTCTTGGAGTGCTGCTGGAGCCACTGGCTCCAGTACCCATACCTTCTGTCCTGGTTGGAACTCTACCAGCACAGCCTTTTGGTCATGCCAAGCTTTCTGCAATTCTTGGCTGGCCTCCAGGTTTTTGGATGCTCTTTCCATGTACTCAGCCATCCTGGAGCGGAGACCAAGTACATAGTCCACTATGTCTAGTTTGGGCTTTTTGAGAGGTAACTCCCATCCTTCCTTCACCAAACACAATGGACCTCTCACAGGGTGGCCAAACAAAAGTTCAAAAGGGCTGTAGCCAACCCCCTTCTGTGGGACCTCTCTGTAAGCAAAGAGCAGGCAGGGTAAAAGAATGTCCCATTTCCGCCTGAGCTTCTCTGGTAATCCTTTTATCATGCCTTTAAGGGTCTTGTTAAATCTCTCCACAAGCCCATTGCATTGTGGATGATATGGGGTGGTAAACTTATAGTTTACTCCACATTCCTTCCACATTGCTTTTAGATAGCTGGACATAAAATTTGTCCCTCTATCTGATAGTACCTCCTTAGGAAAGCCCACTCTTGAGAAAACTGCAATGAGGGCTTTTGCCACCACAGGTGCTGTGGTGGTCCTTAGGGGAATAGCCTCTGGGTACCTGGTGGCATGATCCACTACCACCAGTATGAATCTGTTCCCAGATGCTGTTTGGGGGTCCATTGGACCCACAATATCAATTCCAACTCTCTCAAAGGGGACCCCCACCACAGGTAGTGGTATTAGGGGGGCCTTTGTTGTGCCACCTGACTTACCACTGGCTTGGCAAGTGACACAGGAGCGACAAAACTCCTTGACATCCTCTGACATGTGAGGCCAGTGAAAGTGTGGAACAAGCCTGTCCCACGTCTTGTTCTGGCCTAAGTGTCCTGCAAGGGGAATATCATGGGCCAAGGTAAGGAGGAATCCCCTAAACTGCAGAGGTATCACCAACCTCCTGGTCATGCCAGGCTTGGGGGCTCTAGCCTCTGAGTAAAGGAGTCCCTCATCCCAATACACAGTATGGGTACCTTGGGCATCCCCAGCAGCCTCAGCAGCAGCCTGCTGTCTGAGGGGTTCAAGGGAAGGGCAATCTAATTGAGCCTGCCTCAGGTCTGCCCTTGAGGGTCCCCCTGTCCCCAGAAACTCAACCTGGTCAGGTTCAAGCTCCTCAGAGACAGTCTCCTCTTGGACTGCAGAATCAGTTTCCTCTGAAACCTGATCCTCAACCTGGGGCAAGGTGGAAGGCGAGGCCTTTCCTCTCTTGCTCCTTCTCTTGGGTTGTGGCTGGTCTATTGTCTCAAGATCCACCACTGGTTCAGGAAGGCACTTCTTAGCCTGAGCCCTTGTCATGGCAAGGACATGCTCTGAAATCCCTAGCATTTCTGCATGAGTCCTGTACTCCACTTCTGACCATGCTGAGCTTTCAAGGTCATTGCCTAACAGACAGTCTACTGGTAGGTCTGCACTCACCACAACTTTCTTTAGGCCATCAACCCCTCCCCAGGAGAAGTTCACAACTGCCACACTATGGGAGGTAGTGGAGTTGCTTGCATTGGTTACTAGGTAGCTCTCTCCTAGTACAATCTGTCCAGGGTCCACAAAGCCAGGGGTCACCATGGTGACACTAGCACATGTGTCCCTGTAAGCTTGAGCCAGTTTCTCATTTATTAAGGGAGTCTGCCTGTATTTGCCCAGGTTAGTGGGGCTTACTGCAGTGGGCAACTCAATGTCCACATCATACAGGAGAACTGCCTGTGTAGGGACTCTGACTAGGCCAGATCCTACTTCAATACCCAGGGTCAACCCAGCTACACCCTTGGACTGTGTTCCACCACTGCTTACTGTACTTGGGGTTGCAGTTGCTTTAGGAGCTGTAGTGGTGGGAACTGGATTTGCCTTGGTGCACTCACTGCCCCAGTGTGAAACTGATTTGCAGGTATTACACCAAGGTGTCTTTGGACCTTTGTTCTTCTTCTTCTTGTTACCATTTTGGGAACCACCCTCCTTACTATTAGTTTGGGGGCCTGAAGACTTCTGGTCTTTTTCTTTATCTTTCTGATTCTGATTACCACCCTTCTGGTCTGTTTTCTTCTGGTCACCACCTTGGTTCTGGGGTTTCTGCTTAATCCTTGTTCTGACCCATTTGTCTGCCTTCTTTCCCAATTCTTGGGGAGAGGTCAGATCAGAGTCAATAAGGTATTGATGCAACAGCTGGTTTGTACAGTTATTAAGGATCTGTTCTCTCATCATAAGATTGTACAATCCTGTATAGTCTGAAACTTTACTTCCCTGTAACCAACCCTCCAAAGCCTTAGTGGCACACTCCACAAAATCAGTCCAGTCTTGAGTCTGTGCTTTCTGGGTGTCTCTGAACAACAACCTGTATTGCTCAGTGGTTAGGCCATACCCTTCAATGAGAGCACTCTTCAAAACAGAGTAGTTTTTGGCATCCTCAGGTCTAACTGTGAGGAGCCTGTCTCTCCCTTTCTCAGAAAAGGAGTACCACAAAATTGCAGCCCACTGGTTCTCAGGAACCTGCTGTACCATGCAGGCTCTCTCAAGAGCAGTCATCCATTTGTGGATGTCATCCCCTTCTTTGAAGGGGGGCACAATCTTGGTCAGGTTTCTATTGTCATAGGCCCTGTCTTTTTCTCTTGGAAAATTGCTGCCACCAGTGACATCTAAGCCACTTAATTTCTGCTCTCTTGCCAAGGCAAGTCTAGCTTGAGCCAAGGCTACCTCCTCCCTCTCTATCTGGAGTTTGACAGCCCTCATTCTGGCCCTATGCTCTAACTTTTGAGAAGCACTCATGCCTCTCTGTGATTCTCTGGAGGCACTAGAAAGATGAGAGTCTCCTGAGGGAGATCTCACTCTTCTGTTGCCTGGGAGAATCATTTGTTGGGATCTGGGGAGGTGCTGGCCCTCTCCATTTCCCAGTAGGTCCAAGTTGGCCTGGCTAAGCCTACCAACTGGAACCTGGCTACCCTGATCCTGTACTTCTAAGTCCCCAGCATCTGAGTCCTCATCCAAGTCATCATCATCCTCCTCTTCAGGGGGATCAACTGCAGGGGGGTTCCCTCCAGTTCCTGTATCTAGGGAAGCTGCTTTTGCCCTCTCTAAGTCATCCTGTTCTAGGAGTTCTATCAGGGTCAGGCAGGTGGGGCTTCTGCCCCTTTTTAACCCTCTTGCTTTGCACAAGACAATCAAGTCTCTGCGGGTTAGTTTGTCATATCCAGAAGTTGCCTGGGTAGGGTCAACTGTCACAGGACTAGACCCTGAGGCCTTTCCTGTGTCGGACATGGTTACTAGTGAGGTGTAAGTGGTGCACTTACCTACACTAAGTGTTTTCCTACTGGACCTTGCTAGTGAGTTGTAGTCAGGGGTGTGCTACTCCCTTCAACCTACAACTACTAAGTTCAGTAGAACTTAATATGCTAAGCTTTTGATTTTATATGTACCTAGAGGTACTTGATGTGATCTTTCAATTTGATATAAAGATTGCAATGGTAAAACAACAGCAAGCTCAAATCCGCACCGCTGCTCACCAATGTGAGAAGTTGGCCTGGTAGGGGATGTTTCCAATTCTGGAACCACCTACTACCTGACCAAACAATCCCTTATGGTGTCTGGTTGTAAGTCAACCTTATTAGACAAGCTATCCTAGGGGTAGCATGGACTAAGCAGCCTAAAGGCTTAACTTAAGAGGTCGTGTTAAGCGAGCTGTTTTACCACATACAATCCTGTAATACCAAATGAAAGGACACCACACAAGTATATATTATAAAAATATATGTGTTTATTACTAAAAACAATCCCCAGTATTCTTTATGAATAAAGGGGCACAAGCGTTAAATCAAAAGCACTGTTTAAACATACAAAGTTGCACAATTATGGATGAGGGCAGGGGGCCACTCAAACCATATACTAAACAAGTGGTATAAGAGAGGCCACTCGAACAGTGGTTAGGCCTAGGGCCTAGGGAATCGCTGGGAGCAGTCAGGACAAGCAATGCTGAAGTCGGGAATGGCCCTCGGGATTCGGGAGATGTGCGGAAAGCGCACGCATGCACCAATGTTAACCAATGGTGCGTAAAAGTCAAATAGTTAAAGTTTAAGGACACTTCCGCTGAACCTAGAGGAACAAAACTTAACACACAGACCCTAGAGGTGTGCACCAGTGTGGGAACACCGGCGGAGCAAAGTTACCTCACCCACAGGAAGTGGGTGCACAGGGTCGAAGTGGCGTCGGGTTTTGACACGCAGGCTCTTGGTGCTTGGAGCTGAAAGGGCTGCAGGCAGGGTGAAGACGAAGTGTCCGGTGGAGTCCAAGGGTGGACTCAAGTTGTAGAGTACCTGAAAGCAGAGGGGACAGAGTCTGGGTCACTCAGCAGTGACCAGGGTGGAACCAGGACGGAACCAGGCAATGTCGGGCGCAATCAGGTGGTCGTCGAGGCGCTTCTCTTCGCTGTCACGTGGGCTCTGGGGCATCTGCGACGTCCAGGAGCAGGTCACGATCTGTCCCACGCAGGCTCTCACCGTCGGTGCAGTCGGCTTCCGGTTTGGAGCAAACAAGCCTTGGTAAGAGCAATCCACGCGGGATTGGAAGATGGCGTCTCACTCGGACCAGGAAGGTCAGAGTCGGGGCTCCTTTTCAGGGGAGCTGGTGTGGTTCTAGAGCAACTAGAATCACGAGTCTTCTTTTGTAGTTCGTCGGCACAGGGACCACAAGCCAGCTGGCAAGTGACCGGGCCAACGCGTTGAGCCAAATCGTGCCAAAGGGCCCCACGCAGCACTCGTCGAGTGTGGAGGGCTGAACTTCGGCTCAGGAGTAGCTCAGGGTGGGGGCTTCTCAAACCCCGATGTACAGCTTCGAGGGTCACTCGTGGGCTGCACGGTCAGCGTCTCGTGGTCACTTCAAGATGGCGTGCCCCACGCTTCCGGTCGCCTCCACGGGTCTCAGCTTTGCAGGGACTGTGGATCGGGCTGTTAGAAGCTGGGCAGGCTTGATCTCGTCGATCTCAGTCGCTCGAGTTCCGGCGGGAACTGCAACCAAGTAGACGTCGAGGGCTGGATGGTGCCTGCTGCTGCAGGGTGGTCACTCCTTGACCACAAGGGAGATTCTTCGGGCTTCCACGTTGAGATGGAGGGCGAAGGGTCCAGAATATCGTTTCAAATGTTTCTTCCAGGAAATCTGATGTGCATTGGCACTGCTCCCACTCTTATTCGAATCTGGTGGGCGTGATTACCTGCTAGGTCCCCTCCTATGGGTGGGACCCAGGAAGTGGGTGGATACACCCCCTTCCTTTGATCCAGGCCGCCCTGGCACGAGGGCTGGAGTGCCCCAGAACCGGTTTGGCCGGATTATGCAAGGGGCAGCCTTGTGCGCCCCAGGCAGTGTCTGGTTTCTTTCAAACCTCCCTGCTACAATACACTATCTCCTGTCTGGAGGGCGGTGACACCCTCCTGTGACAGGAAACCGTTTGTCCAGGACCCCCTTGACTGGGTTTCGGTCAGCTCCAGGGGTCCAGACATTTGTCTGTGGCAGAGGCATCCATTTTGGGGATCTTAAGGTCTTTGGAGAAATCAACCGCATTAAAGTAAAGTAACATGTCTTACCCCTCTAGAGGGGTGGAATGCCATCCCCGTCGCCAGAACTGGCGAGGGGATGGTATTCCAAAGCGTATGACACCTTACACGACATGTTTTGATAAAGCCAAACCAGAGTTGCTAAATAACCGCGAGGATTATAAGGCACTTAATAGTATATGGTATGGCATTATCCTGAAACAGCTTAGGGATTTGTTCCCGACGGCTGCAGACAGGCTCAGCTCATGCTAGAGCTCCATCTCACATAAAAACCAAGCACCCAGCCTCCAGGATTGGTGAGGCCTGTCTATAGGAGTGGCTCACAGGTTTACATGTGTCCAGATATAGGTTTAGACATAGGTATACTATATCTAAGCAAGGGGTGTGTACACCACCTTACCCCAGCTGAGTGATCAGCCAGTTGTGTCAACTTAAGAACCAGCCAGGGGTGGCAAAAGATATGCTGCAGCCCCTGGTAGGCCTTAGTGGCTCCTGTGCCCTGTGCACCTATAGTGCATTCTACAGGGGCTGACAAGGAGTCCATTTCCAATTGGTATGTGCCTATAGCACATGTGTCATTAATTTAGTGAGAGAACAGCAGGCTGGGGGTCTGATCAGCAGGCCCACAGCCTCAGTAGTCGAAAACCAGTGAAGCAAAAAGCAAAAATTTGGGGTGACCATAGGATAGCAGACCCTACTCTCCTACAGACGGCTGCAGACAGGCTCATCTCATGCTAGAGCTCCATCTCACATAAAAACCATGCACCCAGCCTCCAGGATTGGTGAGGCCTGTCTATAGGAGTGGCTCACAGGTTTACATGTGTCCAGATATAGGTTTAGACATAGGTATACTATATCTAAGCAAGGGGTGTGTACACCACCTTACCCCAGCTGAGTGATCAGCCAGTTGTGTCAATTTAAGAACCAGCCAGGGGTGGCAAAAGATATGCTGCAGCCCCTGGTAGGCCTTAGTGGCCCCTATGCCCTGTGCACCTATAGTGCATTCTACAGGGGCTGACAAGGAGTCCATTTCCAATTGGTATGTACCTAGGGTACATGGAATCCATTTTACAGAGAGAGCAGATGGCCTGGGGCCCTGATTAGCAGGGAACCAGGTCAACTAAGTCAAAAAACCAGCTAAACACAGGCAAAAAATCTGGGGTAACCATAGTCAGGTAGCCACCTTCCTACATAACCCCCCCCCAAACGAAAGGAGATAAGGCTATCCTTGGCCAGGTAAGCCTATATTGCCTGAGTGGCCATATAAGGAAGTACCTGCACTAGCATGGGTACCCCCTGTCTCATGGTCCACTAAGCAGTCCCTCACCCTTTGGGTATTAGAGGGTCTCCACCATAGGGAATCACTACCTTGGGTGTGTTTATGCAAAGTTAAAGGCTGGTTTGGATATGGAGTATTGAAGCGAGGCTCTACTAATTTAGGGCTTAGCTTCCTCCAATTATCTTCCACCATGTGTGCCTTTCTCTCTTTAACTGAGTTGCACTGTGCTCTCAGGGTCAACCTCTGGCTACCTAAAGCTGGAGGCTGGGTCCCTCTGTTTGGCTTGCTGGAGGGACAGTTCAGGTTTGGGCCCCTTGGGTCCCAGGTTTGGCTGTGCCCAACAGAATCCATCTGTGGGAGGTCCCTAACTGTTTTTAAGGGGGCTCCCTCAGGAGTTTTTAAAGTTTTCACCTTACTAGGGCTACTAGTTTTGGTGCACCTAATCTTTTGATGGGGGTGCTTTATTTGACAGGGGGCCCTCTGGGTCTCACTGTCCTTCTTGTCCTCTGCAGCCCTGGGCTGGCTAAGGCAAGGTAGAGAGGGGCAGGTTACCTGCTCCAGACTGGGTCCCACCTGAGAAGGTTCCACTGACATCAGAGGTTCTGTCAGGCTAGGCCCAACCACCTCTGGGGCAGTTCCTTCATCAGGGGTAAGATCAGTTCCCTGAGGAGGCTGATCCTGTCCTAAAGTCTGGTGAGGGGGAGATTTCTCTTCCTCCTCCATGCTCTCAGTTTGTGTGGAGTTATCCATCATTTCAGGTTTCACAACACACGTGTCAGTTTGAGTTTGGGCTGTGGCCATCACATCCCCACCAACCTTTTCAGGAGGAGACTCAGTTTGGGTTTCTGCTGTTACCATAACAGCTTTGCTATTCTGTTCAGGAAGAGCTTTTGCTAAAGATGGGGCAGAGAGTTTCTCAGCCCTACCAACCTTTTCAGGAAGGACATCTTGAATTGGGGCTGTAGCCATTACAGCCCCACTAACCTTTCCATTGGAATTCACCATTCTAGAATGGGTTTCCTGTTCAACCTCAGCCCAGGCTGAGATCTCCAAATCATTACCAAGTAGGCAGTCTACAGGCAAGTTTGGTGACACTGCCACTCTCTTTGGGCCAATGACACCTCCCCAGCTGAGACTTACTACTGCCATGGGATGATTTGTTTGGATTCCATCAATGTTTGTAACCTGGTATGTGGCACCAGGTAAAAGTTGCTTAGAGGGGACTAGGCCATCAGCCACCATGGTGATGCTAGCCCCTGTGTCTCTAAAAGCCTCAACTTTCAAACCATTGATGATGGGTTCTTGTCTATACTTGCTCAAAGTATTTGGGCAAGCAGAGAAGTTGGCAAACCCCATGCCAACCTCATAAACAAGATCATTGGGCGATGGGGACCTGGATAGGCCAGGGTCCACCTGATTTCCAAAAGTAAACCCACCCAGATTCCTGGGTGTGCTTCCACTTCCTGGGGGATTACTGCTGACAGTAACAGGAGGTGTTGAAGCTGGCTTTGGAGGTATATTTTCTTTATTGTTATTCTTGGGACAACAGCTGTCTGTTTTGTAATGCCCCACCTGTTTACAGGGATAACAATAGGGTTTTTTCTCAGTTGAAGAAGTGTCTTGGGACCCACCCCCATCCTTGGAGTTTTGGGGCCCTGGGGAAGTCTTTTCTTTACTTTTATCCCCACCCTTATCTTGAGGTTTGGTAGACTCCTTCTTCTGGTTACTGTCCTGATTCTTAGGCCTAATCCTGGTTCTGACCCATTTGTCTGCCTTCTTTCCCAATTCTTGGGGAGAGGTCAGATCAGAATCTACCAGGTGCTGGTGTAAGAGCTGGTTCTGACAATTACTTAGGATCTGCTCCCTCATAATCAAATTATACAATCCTGTAAAGTCATGTACTTTGCTGCCATGTAGCCAACCCTCCAGAGCCTTAGTTGCACAATCAACAAAATCAGTCCAGTCCTGAGTCTGTGTCTTCTGGGTGTCTCTGAACTTCAACCTGTACTGTTCAGTGGTTAAGCCAAACCCATCTATCAGAACACTCTTCAGGACTTTGTAATTGTTTGCATCCTCATGTCTAACAGTGAGGAGCTTATCTCTCCCTTTCTCTGAAAAGGAGTACCATAAGATTGCTGCCCACTGTTCCTCAGGAACCTGCTGTACCATGCAGGCTCTCTCAAGAGCAGTTATCCATTTGTGGATATCATCCCCTTCCTTGTAGGGGGGCACAATCTTTGTCAGGTTTCTACTATCATAGGACCTGGGTTTCTCTTTAGGAATATTGCTGCCACCAGTGGCATCTAAGCCACACAATTTTTGCTCTCTTGCCAAGGCAAGTTTAGCTTGGGCTAAGGTAAGCTTAGCTTGACTCAGGGCTACCTCCTCTCTCTCTATCTGGAGTCTGACAGCCCTCATTCTAGCCCTATGCTCAGCTTTCTGAGAAGCACTCATGCCTCTCTCTGATTCTCTGGAGGCACTAGAAAGATGAGAGTCCCCTGAGGGAGATCTCACTCTTCTGTTGCCTGGGAGAATCACATGTTGGGTTCTGGGGAGGTGCTGGCCCTCTCCATTCCCCAGTAGGTCCAAGTTGGCCTGGCTAAGCCTACCAACTGGAACCTGGCTACCCTGATCCTGTACTTCTAAGTCCTCAACCTCTGAGTCCTCATCCAAGTCATCATCATCCTCCTCTTCAGGGGGATCAACTGCAGGGGGGTTCCCTCCAGTTCCTGTGTCTAGGGAAGCTGCTTTTGCCTTCTCTAAGTCATCCTGTTCTAGGATTTCTACCAGGATTAGGCAGGTGGGGCTTCTGCCCCTTTTTAACCCTCTTGCTTTGCACAAGGCAATCAAGTCTCTGCGGGTTAGTTTGTCATATCCAAAAGTTGCCTGGGTAGGGTCAACTGTCACAGGACTAGACCCTGAGGCCTTTCCTGTGTCAGACATGGTTACTAGTGAGGTGTAAGTGGTGCACTTACCTACACTAAGTGTTTTCCTACTGGACCTTGCTAGTGAGTTGTAGTCAGGGGTGTGCTACTCCCTTCAACCTACAACTACTAAGTTCAGTAGAACTTAATATGCTAAGCTTTTGATTTTATATGTACCTAGAGGTACTTGATGTGATCTTTCAATTTGATATAAAGATTGCAATGGTAAAACAACAGCAAGCTCAAATCCGCACCGCTGCTCACCAATGTGAGAAGTTGGCCTGGTAGGGGATGTTTCCAATTCTGGAACCACCTACTACCTGACCAAACAATCCCCTTATGGTGTCTGGTTGTAAGTCAACCTTATTAGACAAGCTATCCTAGGGGTAGCATGGACTAAGCAGCCTAAAGGCTTAACTTAAGAGGTCGTGTTAAGCGAGCTGTTTTACCACATACAATCCTGTAATACCAAATGAAAGGACACCACACAAGTATATATTATAAAAATATATGTGTTTATTACTAAAAACAATCCCCAGTATTCTTTATGAATAAAGGGGCACAAGCGTTAAATCAAAAGCACTGTTTAAACATACAAGTTGCACAATTATGGATGAGGGCGGGTGGCCACTCAAACCATATACTAAACAAGTGGTATAAGAGAGGCCACTCGAGCAGTGGTTAGGCCTAGGGCCTAGGGAATCGCTGGGAGCAGTCAGGACAAGCAATGCTGAAGTCGGGAATGGCCCTCGGGATTCGGGAGATGTGCGGAAAGCGCACGCATGCACCAATGTTAACCAATGGTGCGTAAAAGTCAAATAGTTAAAGTTTAAGGACACTTCCGCTGAACCTAGAGGAACAAAACTTAACACACAGACCCTAGAGGTGTGCACCAGTGTGGGAACACCGGCGGAGCAAAGTTACCTCACCCACAGGAAGTGGGTGCACAGGGTCGAAGTGGCGTCGGGTTTTGACACGCAGGCTCTTGGTGCTTGAAGCTGAAAGGGCTGCAGGCAGGGTGAAGACGAAGTGTCCGGTGGAGTCCAAGGGTGGACTCAAGTTGTAGAGTACCTGAAAGCAGAGGGGACAGAGTCTGGGTCACTCAGCAGTGACCAGGGTGGAACCAGGACGGAACCAGGCAATGTCGGGCGCAATCAGGTGGTCGTCGAGGCGCTTCTCTTCGCTGTCACGTGGGCTCTGGGGCATCTGCGACGTCCAGGAGCAGGTCACGATCTGTCCCACGCAGGCTCTCACTGTCGGTGCAGTCGGCTTCCGGTTTGGAGCAAACAAGCCTTGGTAAGAGCAATCCACGCGGGATTGGAAGATGGCGTCTTACTCGGACCAGGAAGGTCAGAGTCGGGGCTCCCTTTCAGGGGAGCTGGTGTGGATCTGGAGCAACCAGAAGCACGAGTCTTCTTTTGTAGTTCGTCGGCACAGGGACCACAAGCCAGCTGGCAAGTGACCGGGCCAACGCGTTGAGCCAAATCGTGCCAAAGGGCCCCACGCAGCACTCGTCGAGTGTGGAGGGCTGAACTTCGGCTCAGGAGTAGCTCAGGGTGGGGGCTTCTCAAACCCCGGTGTACAGCTTCGAGGGTAACTCGTGGGCTGCACGGTCAGCGTCTCGTGGTCACTTCAAGATGGCGTGCCCCACGCTTCCGGTCGCCTCCACGGGTCTCAGCTTTGCAGGGACTGTGGATCGGGCTGTTAGAAGCTGGGCAGGCTTAATCTCGTCGATCTCAGTCGCTCGAGTTCCGGCGGGAACTGCAACTAAGTAGACGTCGAGGGCTGGATGGTGCCTGCTGCTGCAGGGTGGTCACTCCTTGACCACAAGGGAGATTCTTCGGGCTTCCACGTTGAGATGGAGGACGAAGGGTCCAGAATATCGTTTCAAATGTTTCTTCCAGGAAATCTGATGTGCATTGGCACTGCTCCCACTCTTATTCGAATCTGGTGGGCGTGATTACCTGCTAGGTCCCCTCCTATGGGTGGGACCCAGGAAGTGGGTGGATACACCCCCTTCCTTTGATCCAGGCCGCCCTGGCACGAGGGCTGGAGTGCCCCAGAACCGGTTTGGCCGGATTATGCAAGGGGCAGCCTTGTGCGCCCCAGGCAGTGTCTGGTTTCTTTCAAACCTCCCTGCTACAATACACTATCTCCTGTCTGGAGGGCGGTGACACCCTCCTGTGACAGGAAACCCTTTGTCCAGGACCCCCTTGACTGGGTTTCGGTCAGCTCCAGGGGTCCAGACATTTGTCTGTGGCAGAGGCATCCATTTTGTGGATCTTAAGGCCTTTGGAGAAATCAACCGCATTAAAGTGAAGTAACATGTCTTTACCCCTCTAGAGGGGTGGAATGCCATCCCCGTCGCCAGAACTGGCGAGGGGATGGTATTCCAAAGCGTATGACACCTTACACGACATGTTTTGATAAAGCCAAACCAGAGTTGCTAAATAACCGCGAGGATTATAAGGCACTTAATAGTATATGGTATGGCATTATCCTGAAACAGCTTAGGGATTTGTTCCCGACGGCTGCAGACAGGCTCATCTCATGCTAGAGCTCCATCTCACATAAAAACCATGCACCCAGCCTCCAGGATTGGTGAGGCCTGTCTATAGGAGTGGCTCACAGGTTTACATGTGTCCAGATATAGGTTTAGACATAGGTATACTATATCTAAGCAAGGGGTGTGTACACCACCTTACCCCAGCTGAGTGATCAGCCAGTTGTGTCAATTTAAGAACCAGCCAGGGGTGGCAAAAGATATGCTGCAGCCCCTGGTAGGCCTTAGTGGCCCCTATGCCCTGTGCACCTATAGTGCATTCTACAGGGGCTGACAAGGAGTCCATTTCCAATTGGTATGTACCTAGGGTACATGGAATCCATTTTACAGAGAGAGCAGATGGCCTGGGGCCCTGATTAGCAGGGAACCAGGTCAACTAAGTCAAAAAACCAGCTAAACACAGGCAAAAAATCTGGGGTAACCATAGTCAGGTAGCCACCTTCCTACATTGATCTCCTGAGCTGAGACCCTAAGCCATGCATGCCTTCTGAGGAGAATGCTGGTATTGATCTCCCGAGCTGAGATCCCAAGCCATGCACGCCTTCTGAGGAGAATGCTGGTATTGATCTCCCGAGCTGAGACCCTAAGCCATGCATGCCTTCTGAGGAGAATGCTGGTATTGATCTCCCGAGCTGAGACCCTAAGCCATGCACGCCTTCTGAGGAGAATGCTATTATAGATCTCCCGAGCTGAGACCCTAAGCCATGCACGCCTTCTGTGGAGAATGCTGGTATTGATCTCCCGTGCTGAGATCCTAAGCCATGCATGCCTTCTGAGGAGAAATCTGGTATTGATCTCCCGTGCTGAGATCCTAAGCCATGCACGCCTTCTGAGGAGAATGCTGGTATTGATCTCCCGAGCTGAGACCCTAAGCCATGCAGGCCTTCTGAGGAGAATTCTGTTATTGATCTCCCGAGCTGAGACCCTAAGCCATACACGCCTTCTGAGGGGAATGTTGGAATTGATCCCCCGAGCTGAGACCCTAAGCCATGCACGCCTTCTGAGGAGAATGCTGTTATTTATCTCCCGAGCTGAGACCCTAAGCCACACACGCCTTCTGAGGGGAATGTTGGAATTGATCTCCCGAGCTGAGACCCTAAACCATACACGCCTTCTGAGGGGAATGCTGGTACTGATCTCCGGAGCTGAGATCCTAAGTCATGCATGCCTTCTAAGCAGAATTCTGGTATTGATCTCCCGAGCTGAGATCCTAAGCCATGCACGCCTTCAGAGGAGAATGCTGGTATTGATCTCCTGAGCTGAGACCCTAAGCCATGCACGCCTTCTGAGGAGAATGCTGGTATTGATCTCCCGAGCTGAGATCCTAAGTAATGCACGCCTTCTGTGAAGAATGCTGGTATTGATCTCCCGTGCTGAGATCCTAAGCCATGCACGCCTTCTGAGGAGAATGCTATTATTGATCTCCCGAGCTGAGACCCTAAGCCATGCACGCCTTCTGAGGAGAATGCTGGTATTGATCTCCCGAGCTGAGACCATAAGCCATGCATGCCTTCTGAGGGGAATGCTGGTATTGATCTCCCGAGCTGAGATCCTAAGCCATGCACGCCTTCTGAGGAGAATGCTGGTATTGATCTCCCGAGCTGAGACCCTAAGCCATGCATGCCTTCTGAGGAGAATGCTGGTATTGATCTCCCGAGCTGAGACCCTAAGCCATGCAGGCCTTCTGAGGAGAATTCTGTTATTGATCTCCCGAGCTGAGACCCTAAGCCATACACGCCTTCTGAGGGGAATGTTGGAATTGGTCCCCCGAGCTGAGACCATAAGCCATGCACGCCTTCTGAGGAGAATGCTGTTATTGATCTCCCGAGCTGAGACCCTAAACCATACACGCCTTCTGAGGGGAATGCTGGTACTGATCTCCGGAGCTGAGATCCTAAGTCATGCATGCCTTCTAAGCAGAATTCTGGTATTGATCTCCCGAGCTGAGATCCTAAGCCATGCACGCCTTCAGAGGAGAATGCTGGTATTGATCTCCTGAGCTGAGACCCTAAGCCATGCACGCCTTCTGAGGAGAATGCTGGTATTGATCTCCCGAGCTGAGATCCTAAGTAATGCACGCCTTCTGTGAAGAATGCTGGTATTGATCTCCCGTGCTGAGATCCTAAGCCATGCACGCCTTCTGAGGAGAATGCTATTATTGATCTCCCGAGCTGAGACCCTAAGCCATGCACGCCTTCTGAGGAGAATGCTGGTATTGATCTCCCGAGCTGAGACCCTAAGCCATGCATGCCTTCTGAGGAGAATGCTGGTATTGATCTCCCGAGCTGAGACCCTAAGCCATGCAGGCCTTCTGAGGAGAATGCTGGTATTGATCTCCCGAGCTGAGACCCTAAGCCATGCACGCCTTCTGTGGAGAATGCTGGTATTGATCTCCCGTGCTGAGATCCTAAGCCATGCACGCCTTCTGAGGAGAATGCTGGTATTGATCTCCCGAGCTGAGATCATAAGCCATGCACACCTTCTGAGGAGAATGCTGGTATCGATCTCCGGAGCTGAGATCCTAAGCCATGCACGCCTTCGGAGGAGAATGCTGGTATTGATCTCCGGACCTGAGATCCTAAGCCATGCACGCCTTCTGAGGAGAATGCTGGTATTGATCTCCCGAGCTGAGATCCTAAGCCGTGCATGCCTTCTATGGAAAATTCTGGTATTGATCTCCCAAGCTGAGACCCTAAGCCATCCACGCCTTCTGAGAAGAATGCTGGAATTGATTTCTTGAGCTGAGACCCTAAGCCATGCACGCCTTCTGAGGAGAATGCTGGTATTGATCTCCCGAGCTGAGATCCTAAGCCGTGCATGCCTTCTATGGAGAATTCTGGTATTGATCTCCCGAGCTGAGACCCTAAGCCATCCACGCCTTCTGAGAAGAATGCTGGAATTGATTTCTTGAGCTCAGATCCTAAGCCATGCACGCCTTCGGAGGAGAATGCTGGTATTGATCTCCGGAGCTGAGATCCTAAGCCATGCACGCCTTCTAAGGAGAATGCTGGTATTGATCTCCCGAGCTGAGATCCTAAGCCATTCACGCCTTCTGAGGGGAATGTTGGAATTGATCTCCCGAGCTGAGATCCTAAGCCTTCTGAGGAGAATGCTGGTATTGATCTCCTGAGCTGAGACCCTAAGCCATGCATGCCTTCTGAGGAGAATGCTGGTATTGATCTCCCGAGCTGAGATCCCAAGCCATGCACGCCTTCTGAGGAGAATGCTGGTATTGATCTCCCGAGCTGAGACCCTAAGCCATGCATGCCTTCTGAGGAGA
Source organism: Lissotriton helveticus (assembly GCF_964261635.1). Taxonomy (NCBI): domain Eukaryota; kingdom Metazoa; phylum Chordata; class Amphibia; order Caudata; family Salamandridae; genus Lissotriton; species Lissotriton helveticus. Next base: position 72,846 of record NW_027611939.1, read on the forward strand.
ATGCTGGTATTGATCTCCCGAGCTGAGACCCTAAGCCATGCACGCCTTCTGAGGAGAATGCTATTATAGATCTCCCGAGCTGAGACCCTAAGCCATGCACGCCTTCTGTGGAGAATGCTGGTATTGATCTCCCGTGCTGAGATCCTAAGCCATGCATGCCTTCTGAGGAGAAATCTGGTATTGATCTCCCGTGCTGAGATCCTAAGCCATGCACGCCTTCTGAGGAGAATGCTGGTATTGATCTCCCGAGCTGAGACCCTAAGCCATGCAGGCCTTCTGAGGAGAATTCTGTTATTGATCTCCCGAGCTGAGACCCTAAGCCATACACGCCTTCTGAGGGGAATGTTGGAATTGATCCCCCGAGCTGGGACCCTAAGCCATGCACGCCTTCTGAGGAGAATGCTGTTATTTATCTCCCGAGCTGAGACCCTAAGCCATACACGCCTTCTGAGGGGAATGTTGGAATTGATCTCCCGAGCTGAGACCCTAAACCATACACGCCTTCTGAGGGGAATGCTGGTACTGATCTCCGGAGCTGAGATCCTAAGTCATGCATGCCTTCTAAGCAGAATTCTGGTATTGATCTCCCGAGCTGAGATCCTAAGCCATGCACGCCTTCTGAGGAGAATGCTGGTATTGATCTCCCGAGCTGAGATCCTAAGTAATGCACGCCTTCTGTGAAGAATGCTGGTATTGATCTCCCGTGCTGAGATCCTAAGCCATGCACGCCTTCTGAGGAGAACGCTATTATTGATCTCCCGAGCTGAGACCCTAAGCCATGCACGCCTTCTGAGGAGAATGCTGGTATTGATCTCCCGAGCTGAGACCCTAAGCCATGCATGCCTTCTGAGGGGAATGCTGGTATTGATCTCCCGAGCTGAGATCCTAAGCCATGCACGCCTTCTGAGGAGAATGCTGGTATTGATCTCCCGAGCTGAGATCCTAAGCCATGCACGCCTTCTGAGGAGAATGCTGGTATTGATCTCCCGAGCTGAGACCCTAAGCCATGCAGGCCTTCTGAGGAGAATGCTGTTATTGATCTCCCGAGCTGAGACCCTAAGCCATACACGCCTTCTGAGGGGAATGTTGGAATTGATCTCCCGAGATGAGACCCTAAGCCATGCACGCCTTCTGAGGAGAATGCTGTTATTGATCTCCCGAGCTGAGACCCTAAGCCATACACGCCTTCTGAGGGGAATGTTGGAATTGATCTCCCGAGCTGAGACCCTAAGCCATGCATGCCTTCTGAGGAGAAATCTGGTATTGATCTCCCGTGCTGAGATCCTAAGCCATACACGCCTTCTGAGGGGAATGCTGGCACTGATCTCCGGAGCTGAGATCCTAAGTCATGCATGCCTTCTAAGGAGAATTCTGGTATTGATCTCCCGAGCTGAGATCCTAAGCCATGCATGCCTTCTAAGGAGAATGCTGGTATTGATCTCCCGAGCTGAGACCCTAAGCCATGCACGCCTTCTGAGGAGAATGCTGGTATGGATCTCCCGAGCTGAGATCCTAAGCCGTGCATGCCTTCTATAGAGAATTCTGGTATTGATCTCCCGAGCTGAGACCCTAAGCCATCCACGCCTTCTGAGGAGAATGCTGGAATTGATTTCTCGAGCTGAGATCCTAAGCCATGCACGCCTTCTATGGAGAATGCTGGTATTGATCTCCCTAGCTGAGACCCTAAGCCATGCACGCCTTCTGAGGGGAATGTTGGAATTGATCCCCCGAGCTGAGACCCTAAGCCATGCACGCCTTCTGAGGGGAATGTTGGAATTGATCTCCCGAGCTGAGATCCTAAGCCATGCACGCCTTCTGAGGAGAATGCTGGTATTGATCTCCCGAGCTGAGACCCTAAGCCATGCATGCCTTCTGAGGAGAATGCTGGTATTGATCTCCCCTGCTGAGATCCTAAGCCATGCACGCCTTCTGAGGAGAATGCTGGTAGTGATCTCCCGAGCTGAGATCCTAAGCCATGCACGCCTTCTGAGGAGAATGCTGGTATTGATCTCCCGAGCTGAGACCCTAAGCCATGCAGGCCTTCTGAGGAGAATTCTGTTATTGATCTCCCGAGCTGAGACCCTAAGCCATACACGCCTTCTGAGGGGAATGTTGGAATTGATCCCCCGAGCTGAGACCCTAAGCCATGCACGCCTTCTGAGGAGAATGCTGTTATTGATCTCCCGAGCTGAGACCCTAAGCCATACACGCCTTCTGAGGGGAATGTTGGAATTGATCTCCCGAGCTGAGACCCTAAACCATACACGCTTTCTGAGGGGAATGCTGGTACTGATCTCCGGAGCTGAGATCCTAAGTCATGCATGCCTTCTAAGCAGAATTCTGGTATTGATCTCCCGAGCTGAGATCCTAAGCCATGCACGCCTTCAGAGGAGAATGCTGGTATTGATCTCCTGAGCCGAGACCCTAAGCCATGCACGCCTTCTGAGGAGAATGCTGGAATTGATCTCCTGAGCTGAGAGCCTAAGTAATGCACCACTTCTGTGAAGAATGCTGGTATTGATCTCCCGTGCTGAGATCCTAAGCCATGCACGCCTTCTGAGGAGAATGCTATTATTGATCTCCCGAGCTGAGACCCTAAGCCATACACGCCTTCTGAGGGGAATGCTGGTATTGATCTCCGGAGCTGAGATCCTAAGCCATGCACGCCTTCTACGGAGAATGCTGGAATTGATCTCCCGAGCTGAGACCCTAAGCCATGCATCCCTTCTGAGGAGAATGCTGGTATTGATCTCCCGAGCTGAGACCCTAAGCCATGCAGGCCTTCTGAGGAGAATGCTGTTATTGATCTCCCGAGCTGAGACCCTAAGCCATACACGCCTTCTGAGGGGAATGTTAGAATTGATCTCCCGAGCTGAGACCCTAAGCCATGCACGCCTTCTGAGGAGAATGCTGTTATTGATCTCCCGAGCTGAGACCCTAAGCCATACACGCCTTCTGAGGGGAATGTTGGAATTGATCTCCCGAGCTGAGACCCTAAGCCATACACGCCTTCTGAGGGGAATGCTGGTACTGATCCCCGGAGCTGAGATCCTAAGTCATGCATGCCTTCTAAGGAGAATTCTGGTATTGATCTCCCGAGCTGAGATCCTAAGCCATGCATGCCTTCTAAGGAGAATGCTGGTATTGATCTCCCGAGCTGAGACCCTAAGCCATGCACGCCATATGAGGAGAATGCTGGTATGGATCTCCCGAGCTGAGATCCTAAGCCGTGCATGCCTTCTATGGAGAATTCTGGTATTGATCTCCCAAGCTGAGACCCTAAGCCATGCACGCCTTCTAAGGAGAATTGCTGGTATTGATCTCCTGAGCTGAGACCCTAAGCTATGCATGCCTTCTAAGGAGAATGCTGGAATTGATTTCTCGAGCTGAGATCCTAAGCCATGCAAGCCTTCTATGGAGAATTCTGGTATTGATCTCCCTAGCTGAGACCCTAAGCCATGCACGCCTTCTGAGGAGAATGATGGAATTGATCTCCCGAGCTGAGATCCTAAGCCATACACGCCTTCTGAGGGGAATGTTGGAATTGATCTCCCGAGCTGAGATCCTAAGCCATGCACGCCTTCTGAGGAGAATACTGGTATTGATCTCCCGAGCTGAGACCCTAAGCCATGCAGGCCTTCCGAGGAGAATTCTGTTATTGATCTCCCGAGCTGAGACCCTAAGCCATACACGCCTTCTGAGGGGAATGTTGGAATTGATCCCCCGAGCTGAGACCCTAAGCCATGCACGCCTTCTGAGGGGAATGTTGGAATTGATCTCCCGAGCTGAGATCCTAAGCCATGCACGCCTTCTGAGGAGAATGCTGGTATTGATCTCCCGAGCTGAGACCCTAAGCCATGCATGCCTTCTGAGGAGAATGCTGGTATTGATCTCCCCTGCTGAGATCCTAAGCCATGCAGGCCTTCTGAGGAGAATTCTGTTATTGATCTCCCGAGCTGAGACCCTAAGCCATACACGCCTTCTGAGGGGAATGTTGGAATTGATCCCCCGAGCTGAGACCCTAAGCCATGCACGCCTTCTGAGGAGAATGCTGTTATTGATCTCCCGAGCTGAGACCCTAAGCCATACAGGCCTTCTGAGGGGAATGTTGGAATTGATCTCCCGAGCTGAGACCCTAAACCATACACGCCTTCTGAGGGGAATGCTGGTACTGATCTCCGGAGCTGAGATCCTAAGTCATGCATGCCTTCTAAGCAGAATTCTGGTATTGATCTCCCGAGCTGAAATCCTAAGCCATGCACGCCTTCAGAGGAGAATGCTGGTATTGATCTCCTGAGCCGAGACCCTAAGCCATGCACGCCTTCTGAGGAGAATGCTGGAATTGATCTCCTGAGCTGAGATCCTAAGTAATGCACGCCTTCTGTGAAGAATGCTGGTATTGATCTCCCGTGCTGAGATCCTAAGCCATGCACGCCTTCTGAGGAGAATGCTATTATTGATCTCCCGAGCTGAGACCCTAAGCCATACACGCCTTCTGAGGGGAATGCTGGTATTGATCTCCGGAGCTGAGATCCTAAGCCATGCACGCCTTCTATGGAGAATGCTGGTATTGATCTCCCGAGCTGAGATCATAAGCCATGCACACCTTCTGAGGAGAATGCTGGTATTGATCTTCGGAGCTGAGATCCTAAGCCATGCACGCCTTCGGAGGAGAATGCTGGTATTGATCTCCGGAACTGAGATCCTAAGCCATGCACGCCTTCTGAGGAGAATGCTGGTATTGATCTCCCGAGCTGAGATCCTAAGCCGTGCATGCCTTCTATGGAAAATTCTGGTATTGATCTCCCAAGCTGAGACCCTAAGCCATCCACGCCTTCTGAGAAGAATGCTAGAATTGATTTCTTGAGCTGAGACCCTAAGCCATGCACGCCTTCTGAGGAGAATGCTGGTATTGATCTCCCGAGCTGTGATCCTAAGCCGTGCATGCCTTCTATGGAGAATTCTGGTATTGATCTCCCGAGCTGAGACCCTAAGCCATCCACGCCTTCTGAGAAGAATGCTGGAATTGATTTCTTGAGCTGAGACCCTAAGCCATGCACGCCTTCGGAGGAGAATGCTGGTATTGATCTCCCGAGCTGAGATCCTAAGCCATACACGCCTTCTGAGGGGAATGTTGGAATTGATCTCCCGAGCTGAGATCCTAAGCCTTCTGAGGAGAATGCTGGTATTGATCTCCTGAGCTGAGACCCTAAGCCATGCATGCCTTCTGAGGAGCATGCTGGTATTGATCTCCCGAGCTGAGATCCCAAGCCATGCACGCCTTCTGAGGAGAATGCTGGTATTGATCTCCCGAGCTGAGACCCTAAGCCATGCATGCCTTCTGAGGAGAATGCTGGTATTGATCTCCCGAGCTGAGACCCTAAGCCATGCACGCCTTCTGAGGAGAATGCTATTATAGATCTCCCGAGCTGAGACCCTAAGCCATGCACGCCTTCTGTGGAGAATGCTGGTATTGATCTCCCGTGCTGAGATCCTAAGCCATGCATGCCTTCTGAGGAGAAATCTGGTATTGATCTCCCGTGCTGAGATCCTAAGCCATGCACGCCTTCTGAGGAGAATGCTGGTATTGATCTCCCGAGCTGAGACCCTAAGCCATGCAGGCCTTCTGAGGAGAATTCTGTTATTGATCTCCCGAGCTGAGACCCTAAGCCATACACGCCTTCTGAGGGGAATGTTGGAATTGATCCCCCGAGCTGAGACCCTAAGCCATGCACACCTTCTGAGGAGAATGCTGTTATTTATCTCCCGAGCTGAGACCCTAAGCCATACACGCCTTCTGAGGGGAATGTTGGAATTGATCTCCCGAGCTGAGACCCTAAACCATACACGCCTTCTGAGGGGAATGCTGGTACTGATCTCCGGAGCTGAGATCCTAAGTCATGCATGCCTTCTAAGCAGAATTCTGGTATTGATCTCCCGAGCTGAGATCCTAAGTAATACACGCCTTCTGTGAAGAATGCTGGTATTGATCTCCCGTGCTGAGATCCTAAGCCATGCACGCCTTCTGAGGAGAATGCTATTATTGATCTCCCGAGCTGAGACCCTAAGCCATGCACGCCTTCTGAGGAGAATGCTGGTATTGATCTCCCGAGCTGAGACCCTAAGCCATGCATGCCTTCTGAGGAGAATGCTGGTATTGATCTCCCGAGCTGAGACCCTAAGCCATGCAGGCCTTCTGAGGAGAATTCTGTTATTGATCTCCCGAGCTGAGACCCTAAGCCATACACGCCTTCTGAGGGGAATGTTGGAATTGATCCCCCGAGCTGAGACCATAAGCCATGCATGCCTTCTGAGGAGAATGCTGTTATTTATCTCCCGAGCTGAGACCCTAAGCCATACACGCCTTCTGAGGGGAATGCTGGAATTGATCTCCCGAGCTGAGACCCTAAACCATACACGCCTTCTGAGGGGAATGCTGGTACTGATCTCCGGAGCTGAGATCCTAAGTCATGCATGCCTTCTAAGCAGAATTCTGGTATTGATCTCCCGAGCTGAGATCCTAAGCCATGCACGCCTTCAGAGGAGAATGCTGGTATTGGTCTCCTGAGCTGAGACCCTAAGCCATGCACGCCTTCTGAGGAGAATGCTGGTATTGATCTCCCGAGCTGAGATCCTAAGTAATGCACGCCTTCTGTGAAGAATGCTGGTATTGATCTCCCGTGCTGAGATCCTAAGCAATGCACGCCTTCTGAGGAGAATGCTATTATTGATCTCCCGAGCTGAGACCCTAAGCCATGCACGCCTTCTGAGGAGAATGCTGGTATTGATCTCCCGAGCTGAGACCCTAAGCCATGCATGCCTTCTGAGGAGAATGCTGGTATTGATCTCCCGAGCTGAGATCCTAAGCCATGCACGCCTTCTGAGGAAAATGCTGGTATTGATCTCCCGAGCTGAGATCCTAAGCCATGCACGCCTTCTGAGGAGAATGCTGGTATTGATCTCCCGAGCTGAGACCCTAAGCCATGCAGGCCTTCTGAGGAGAATGCTAGTATTGATCTCCCGAGCTGAGACCCTAAGCCATGCACGCCTTCTGTGGAGAATGCTGGTATTGATCTCCCGTGCTGAGATCCTAAGCCATGCACGCCTTCTGAGGAGAATGCTGGTATTGATCTCCCGAGCTGAGATCATAAGCCATGCACACCTTCTGAGGAGAATGCTGGTATCGATCTCCGGAGCTGAGATCCTAAGCCATGCACGCCTTCGGAGGAGAATGCTGGTATTGATCTCCGGACCTGAGATCCTAAGCCATGCACGCCTTCTGAGGAGAATGCTGGTATTGTCTCCCGAGCTGAGATCCTAAGCCGTGCATGCCTTCTATGGAAAATTCTGGTATTGATCTCCCAAGCTGAGACCCTAAGCCATCCACGCCTTCCGAGAAGAATGCTGGAATTGATTTCTTGAGCTGAGACCCTAAGCCATGCACGCCTTCTGAGGATAATGCTGGTATTGATCTCCCGAGCTGAGATCCTAAGCCGTGCATGCCTTCTATGGAGAATTCTGGTATTGATCTCCCGAGCTGAGACCCTAAGCCATCCACGCCTTCTGAGAAGAATGCTGGAATTGATTTCTTGAGCTCAGATCCTAAGCCATGCACGCCTTCGGAGGAGAATGCTGGTATTGATCTCCGGAGTTGAGATCCTAAGCCATGCACGCCTTCTAAGGAGAATGCTGGTATTGATCTCCCGAGCTGAGATCCTAAGCCATACACGCCTTCTGAGGGGAATGTTGGAATTGATCTCCCGAGCTGAGATCCTAAGCCTTCTGAGGAGAATGCTGGTATTGATCTCCTGAGCTGAGACCCTAAGCCATGCATGCCTTCTGAGGAGAATGCTGGTATTGATCTCCCGAGCTGAGATCCCAAGCCATGCACGCCTTCTGAGGAGAATGCTGGTATTGATCTCCCGAGCTGAGACCCTAAGCCATGCATGCCTTCTGAGGAGAATGCTGGTATTGATCTCCCGAGCTGAGACCCTAAGCCATGCACGCCTTCTGAGGAGAATGCTATTATAGATCTCCCGAGCTGAGACCCTAAGCCATGCACGCCTTCTGTGGAGAATGCTGGTATTGATCTCCCGTGCTGAGATCCTAAGCCATGCATGCCTTCTGAGGAGAAATCTGGTATTGATCTCCCGTGCTGAGATCCTAAGCCATGCACGCCTTCTGAGGAGAATGCTGGTATTGATCTCCCGAGCTGAGACCCTAAGCCATGCAGGCCTTCTGAGGAGAATTCTGTTATTGATCTCCCGAGCTGAGACCCTAAGCCATACACGCCTTCTGAGGGGAATGTTGGAATTGATCCCCCGAGCTGAGACCCTAAGCCATGCACGCCTTCTGAGGAGAATGCTGTTATTTATCTCCCGAGCTGAGACCCTAAGCCACACACGCCTTCTGAGGGGAATGTTGGAATTGATCTCCCGAGCTGAGACCCTAAACCATACACGCCTTCTGAGGGGGATGCTGGTACTGATCTCCGGAGCTGAGATCCTAAGTCATGCATGCCTTCTAAGCAGAATTCTGGTATTGATCTCCCGAGCTGAGATCCTAAGCCATGCACGCCTTCAGAGGAGAATGCTGGTATTGATCTCCTGAGCTGAGACCCTAAGCCATGCACGCCTTCTGAGGAGAATGCTGGTATTGATCTCCCGAGCTGAGATCCTAAGTAATGCACGCCTTCTGTGAAGAATGCTGGTATTGATCTCCCGTGCTGAGATCCTAAGCCATGCACGCCTTCTGAGGAGAATGCTATTATTGATCTCCCGAGCTGAGACCCTAAGCCATGCACGCCTTCTGAGGAGAATGCTGGTATTGATCTCCCGAGCTGAGACCATAAGCCATGCATGCCTTATGAGGGGAATGCTGGTATTGATCTCCCGAGCTGAGATCCTAAGCCATGCACGCCTTCTGAGGAGAATGCTGGTATTGATCTCCCGAGCTGAGACCCTAAGCCATGCATGCCTTCTGAGGAGAATGCTGGTATTGATCTCCCGAGCTGAGACCCTAAGCCATGCAGGCCTTCTGAGGAGAATTCTGTTATTGATCTCCCGAGCTAAGACCCTAAGCCATACACGCCTTCTGAGGGGAATGTTGGAATTGGTCCCCCGAACTGAGACCATAAGCCATGCACGCCTTCTGAGGAGAATGCTGTTATTGATCTCCCGAGCTGAGACCCTAAACCATACACGCCTTCTGAGGGGAATGCTGGTACTGATCTCCGGAGCTGAGATCCTAAGTCATGCATGCCTTCTAAGCAGAATTCTGGTATTGATCTCCCGAGCTGAGATCCTAAGCCATGCACGCCTTCAGAGGAGAATGCTGGTATTGATCTCCTGAGCTGAGACCCTAAGCCATGCACGCCTTCTGAGGAGAATGCTGGTATTGATCTCCCGAGCTGAGATCCTAAGTAATGCACGCCTTCTGTGAAGAATGCTGGTATTGATCTCCCGTGCTGAGATCCTAAGCCATGCACGCCTTCTGAGGAGAATGCTATTATTGATCTCCCGAGCTGAGACCCTAAGCCATGCACGCCTTCTGAGGAGAATGCTGGTATTGATCTCCCGAGCTGAGACCCTAAGCCATGCATGCCTTCTGAGGAGAATGCTGGTATTGATCTCCCGAGCTGAGACCCTAAGCCATGCAGGCCTTCTGAGGAGAATGCTGGTATTGATCTCCCGAGCTGAGACCCTAAGCCATGCACGCCTTCTGTGGAGAATGCTGGTATTGATCTCCCGTGCTGAGATCCTAAGCCATGCACGCCTTCTGAGGAGAATGCTGGTATTGATCTCCCGAGCTGAGATCATAAGCCATGCACACCTTCTGAGGAGAATGCTGGTATCGATCTCCGGAGCTGAGATCCTAAGCCATGCACGCCTTCGGAGGAGAATGCTGGTATTGATCTCCGGACCTGAGATCCTAAGCCATGCACGCCTTCTGAGGAGAATGCTGGTATTGATCTCCCGAGCTGAGATCCTAAGCCGTGCATGCCTTCTATGGAAAATTCTGGTATTGATCTCCCAAGCTGAGACCCTAAGCCATCCACGCCTTCTGAGAAGAATGCTGGAATTGATTTCTTGAGCTGAGACCCTAAGCCATGCACGCCTTCTGAGGAGAATGCTGGTATTGATCTCCCGAGCTGAGATCCTAAGCCGTGCATGCCTTCTATGGAGAATTCTGGTATTGATCTCCCGAGCTGAGACCCTAAGCCATCCACGCCTTCTGAGAAGAATGCTGGAATTGATTTCTTGAGCTCAGATCCTAAGCCATGCACGCCTTCGGAGGAGAATGCTGGTATTGATCTCCGGAGCTGAGATCCTAAGCCATGCACGCCTTCTAAGGAGAATGCTGGTATTGATCTCCCGAGCTGAGATCCTAAGCCATACACGCCTTCTGAGGGGAATGTTGGAATTGATCTCCCGAGCTGAGATCCTAAGCCTTCTGAGGAGAATGCTGGTATTGATCTCCTGAGCTGAGACCCTAAGCCATGCATGCCTTCTGAGGAGAATGCTGGTATTGATCTCCCGAGCTGAGATCCCAAGCCATGCACGCCTTCTGAGGAGAATGCTGGTATTGATCTCCCGAGCTGAGACCCTAAGCCATGCATGCCTTCTGAGGAGAATGCTGGTATTGATCTCCCGAGCTGAGACCCTAAGCCATGCACGCCTTCTGAGGAGAATGCTATTATAGATCTCCCGAGCTGAGACCCTAAGCCATGCACGCCTTCTGTGGAGAATGCTGGTATTGATCTCCCGTGCTGAGATCCTAAGCCATGCATGCCTTCTGAGGAGAAATCTGGTATTGATCTCCCGTGCTGAGATCCTAAGCCATGCACGCCTTCTGAGGAGAATGCTGGTATTGATCTCCCGAGCTGAGACCCTAAGCCATGCAGGCCTTCTGAGGAGAATTCTGTTATTGATCTCCCGAGCTGAGACCCTAAGCCATACACGCCTTCTGAGGGGAATGTTGGAATTGATCCCCCGAGCTGGGACCCTAAGCCATGCACGCCTTCTGAGGAGAATGCTGTTATTTATCTCCCGAGCTGAGACCCTAAGCCATACACGCCTTCTGAGGGGAATGTTGGAATTGATCTCCCGAGCTGAGACCCTAAACCATACACGCCTTCTGAGGGGAATGCTGGTACTGATCTCCGGAGCTGAGATCCTAAGTCATGCATGCCTTCTAAGCAGAATTCTGGTATTGATCTCCCGAGCTGAGATCCTAAGCCATGCACGCCTTCAGAGGAGAATGCTGGTATTGATCTCCTGAGCTGAGACCCTAAGCCATGCACGCCTTCTGAGGAGAATGCTGGTATTGATCTCCCGAGCTGAGATCCTAAGTAATGCACGCCTTCTGTGAAGAATGCTGGTATTGATCTCCCGTGCTGAGATCCTAAGCCATGCACGCCTTCTGAGGAGAATGCTATTATTGATCTCCCGAGCTGAGACCCTAAGCCATGCACGCCTTCTGAGGAGAATGCTGGTATTGATCTACCGAGCTGAGACCCTAAGCCATGCATGCCTTCTGAGGGGAATGCTGGTATTGATCTCCCGAGCTGAGATCCTAAGCCATGCACGCCTTCTGAGGAGAATGCTGGTATTGATCTCCCGAGCTGAGATCCTAAGCCATGCACGCCTTCTGAGGAGAATGCTGGTATTGATCTCCCGAGCTGAGACCCTAAGCCATGCAGGCCTTCTGAGGAGAATGCTGTTATTGATCTCCCGAGCTGAGACCCTAAGCCATACACGCCTTCTGAGGGGAATGTTGGAATTGATCTCCCGAGATGAGACCCTAAGCCATGCACGCCTTCTGAGGAGAATGCTGTTATTGATCTCCCGAGCTGAGACCCTAAGCCATACACGCCTTCTGAGGGGAATGTTGGAATTGATCTCCCGAGCTGAGACCCTAAGCCATACACGCCTTCTGAGGGGAATGCTGGCACTGATCTCCGGAGCTGAGATCCTAAGTCATGCATGCCTTCTAAGGAGAATTCTGGTATTGATCTCCCGAGCTGAGATCCTAAGCCATGCATGCCTTCTAAGGAGAATGCTGGTATTGATCTCCCGAGCTGAGACCCTAAGCCATGCACGCCTTCTGAGGAGAATGCTGGTATGGATCTCCCGAGCTGAGATCCTAAGCCGTGCATGCCTTCTATGGAGAATTCTGGTATTGATCTCCCGAGCTGAGACCCTAAGCCATCCACGCCTTCTGAGGAGAATGCTGGAATTGATTTCTCGAGCTGAGATCCTAAGCCATGCACGCCTTCTATGGAGAATGCTGGTATTGATCTCCCTAGCTGAGACCCTAAGCCATGCACGCCTTCTGAGGGGAATGTTGGAATTGATCCCCCGAGCTGAGACCCTAAGCCATGCACGCCTTCTGAGGGGAATGTTGGAATTGATCTCCCGAGCTGAGATCCTAAGCCATGCACGCCTTCTGAGGAGAATGCTGGTATTGATCTCCCGAGCTGAGACCCTAAGCCATGCATGCCTTCTGAGGAGAATGCTGGTATTGATCTCCCCTGCTGAGATCCTAAGCCATGCACGCCTTCTGAGGAGAATGCTGGTAGTGATCTCCCGAGCTGAGATCCTAAGCCATGCACGCCTTCTGAGGAGAATGCTGGTATTGATCTCCCGAGCTGAGACCCTAAGCCATGCAGGCCTTCTGAGGAGAATTCTGTTATTGATCTCCCGAGCTGAGACCCTAAGCCATACACGCCTTCTGAGGGGAATGTTGGAATTGATCCCCCGAGCTGAGACCCTAAGCCATGCACGCCTTCTGAGGAGAATGCTGTTATTGATCTCCCGAGCTGAGACCCTAAGCCATACACGCCTTCTGAGGGGAATGTTGGAATTGATCTCCCGAGCTGAGACCCTAAACCATACACGCTTTCTGAGGGGAATGCTGGTACTGATCTCCGGAGCTGAGATCCTAAGTCATGCATGCCTTCTAAGCAGAATTCTGGTATTGATCTCCCGAGCTGAGATCCTAAGCCATGCACGCCTTCAGAGGAGAATGCTGGTATTGATCTCTTGAGCCGAGACCCTAAGCCATGCACGCCTTCTGAGGAGAATGCTGGAATTGATCTCCTGAGCTGAGAGCCTAAGTAATGCACCACTTCTGTGAAGAATGCTGGTATTGATCTCCCGTGCTGAGATCCTAAGCCATGCACGCCTTCTGAGGAGAATGCTAATATTGATCTCCCGAGCTGAGACCCTAAGCCATACACGCCTTCTGAGGGGAATGTTGGAATTGATCCCCCGAGCTGAGACCATAAGCCATGCATGCCTTCTGAGGAGAATGCTGTTATTTATCTCCCGAGCTGAGACCCTAAGCCATACACGCCTTCTGAGGGGAATGCTGGAATTGATCTCCCGAGCTGAGACCCTAAACCATACACGCCTTCTGAGGGGAATGCTGGTACTGATCTCCGGAGCTGAGATCCTAAGTCATGCATGCCTTCTAAGCAGAATTCTGGTATTGATCTCCCGAGCTGAGATCCTAAGCCATGCACGCCTTCAGAGGAGAATGCTGGTATTGGTCTCCTGAGCTGAGACCCTAAGCCATGCACGCCTTCTGAGGAGAATGCTGGTATTGATCTCCCGAGCTGAGACCCTAAGCCATGCATGCCTTCTGAGGAGAATGCTGGTATTGATCTCCCGAGCTGAGATCCTAAGCCATGCACGCCTTCTGAGGAAAATGCTGGTATTTATCTCCCGAGCTGAGATCCTAAGCCATGCACGCCTTCTGAGGAGAATGCTGGTATTGATCTCCCGAGCTGAGACCCTAAGCCATGCAGGCCTTCTGAGGAGAATGCTAGTATTGATCTCCCGAGCTGAGACCCTAAGCCATGCACGCCTTCTGTGGAGAATGCTGGTATTGATCTCCCGTGCTGAGATCCTAAGCCATGCACGCCTTCTGAGGAGAATGCTGGTATTGATCTCCCGAGCTGAGATCATAAGCCATGCACACCTTCTGAGGAGAATGCTGGTATCGATCTCCGGAGCTGAGATCCTAAGCCATGCACGCCTTCGGAGGAGAATGCTGGTATTGATCTCCGGACCTGAGATCCTAAGCCATGCACGCCTTCTGAGGAGAATGCTGGTATTGTCTCCCGAGCTGAGATCCTAAGCCGTGCATGCCTTCTATGGAAAATTCTGGTATTGATCTCCCAAGCTGAGACCCTAAGCCATCCACGCCTTCCGAGAAGAATGCTGGAATTGATTTCTTGAGCTCAGATCCTAAGCCATGCACGCCTTCGGAGGAGAATGCTGGTATTGATCTCCGGAGTTGAGATCCTAAGCCATGCACGCCTTCTAAGGAGAATGCTGGTATTGATCTCCCGAGCTGAGATCCTAAGCCATACACGCCTTCTGAGGGGAATGTTGGAATTGATCTCCCGAGCTGAGATCCTAAGCCTTCTGAGGAGAATGCTGGTATTGATCTCCTGAGCTGACACCCTAAGCCATGCATGCCTTCTGAGGAGAATGCTGGTATTGATCTCCCGAGCTGAGATCCCAAGCCATGCACGCCTTCTGAGGAGAATGCTGGTATTGATCTCCCGAGCTGAGACCCTAAGCCATGCATGCCTTCTGAGGAGAATGCTGGTATTGATCTCCCGAGCTGAGACCCTAAGCCATGCACGCCTTCTGAGGAGAATGCTATTATAGATCTCCCGAGCTGAGACCCTAAGCCATGCACGCCTTCTGTGGAGAATGCTGGTATTGATCTCCCGTGCTGAGATCCTAAGCCATGCATGCCTTCTGAGGAGAAATCTGGTATTGATCTCCCGTGCTGAGATCCTAAGCCATGCACGCCTTCTGAGGAGAATGCTGGTATTGATCTCCCGAGCTGAGACCCTAAGCCATGCAGGCCTTCTGAGGAGAATTCTGTTATTGATCTCCCGAGCTGAGACCCTAAGCCATACACGCCTTCTGAGGGGAATGTTGGAATTGATCCCCCGAGCTGAGACCCTAAGCCATGCACGCCTTCTGAGGAGAATGCTGTTATTTATCTCCCGAGCTGAGACCCTAAGCCACACACGCCTTCTGAGGGGAATGTTGGAATTGATCTCCCGAGCTGAGACCCTAAACCATACACGCCTTCTGAGGGGAATGCTGGTACTGATCTCCGGAGCTGAGATCCTAAGTCATGCATGCCTTCTAAGCAGAATTCTGGTATTGATCTCCCGAGCTGAGATCCTAAGCCATGCACGCCTTCAGAGGAGAATGCTGGTATTGATCTCCTGAGCTGAGACCCTAAGCCATGCACGCCTTCTGAGGAGAATGCTGGTATTGATCTCCCGAGCTGAGATCCTAAGTAATGCACGCCTTCTGTGAAGAATGCTGGTATTGATCTCCCGTGCTGAGATCCTAAGCCATGCACGCCTTCTGAGGAGAATGCCATTATTGATCTCCCGAGCTGAGACCCTAAGCCATGCACGCCTTCTGAGGAGAATGCTGGTATTGATCTCCCGAGCTGAGACCATAAGCCATGCATGCCTTCTGAGGGGAATGCTGGTATTGATCTCCCGAGCTGAGATCCTAAGCCATGCACGCCTTCTGAGGAGAATGCTGGTATTGATCTCCCGAGCTGAGACCCTAAGCCATGCATGCCTTCTGAGGAGAATGCTGGTATTGATCTCCCGAGCTGAGACCCTAAGCCATGCAGGCCTTCTGAGGAGAATTCTGTTATTGATCTCCCGAGCTGAGACCCTAAGCCATACACGCCTTCTGAGGGGAATGTTGGAATTGGTCCCCCGAGCTGAGACCATAAGCCATGCACGCCTTCTGAGGAGAATGCTGTTATTGATCTCCCGAGCTGAGACCCTAAACCATACACGCCTTCTGAGGGGAATGCTGGTACTGATCTCCGGAGCTGAGATCCTAAGTCATGCATGCCTTCTAAGCAGAATTCTGGTATTGATCTCCCGAGCTGAGATCCTAAGCCATGCACGCCTTCAGAGGAGAATGCTGGTATTGATCTCCTGAGCTGAGACCCTAAGCCATGCACGCCTTCTGAGGAGAATGCTGGTATTGATCTCCCGAGCTGAGATCCTAAGTAATGCACGCCTTCTGTGAAGAATGCTGGTATTGATCTCCCGTGCTGAGATCCTAAGCCATGCACGCCTTCTGAGGAGAATGCTATTATTGATCTCCCGAGCTGAGACCCTAAGCCATGCACGCCTTCTGAGGAGAATGCTGGTATTGATCTCCCGAGCTGAGACCCTAAGCCATGCATGCCTTCTGAGGAGAATGCTGGTATTGATCTCCCGAGCTGAGACCCTAAGCCATGCAGGCCTTCTGAGGAGAATGCTGGTATTGATCTCCCGAGCTGAGACCCTAAGCCATGCACGCCTTCTGTGGAGAATGCTGGTATTGATCTCCCGTGCTGAGATCCTAAGCCATGCACGCCTTCTGAGGAGAATGCTGGTATTGATCTCCCGAGCTGAGATCATAAGCCATGCACACCTTCTGAGGAGAATGCTGGTATCGATCTCCGGAGCTGAGATCCTAAGCCATGCACGCCTTCGGAGGAGAATGCTGGTATTGATCTCCGGACCTGAGATCCTAAGCCATGCACGCCTTCTGAGGAGAATGCTGGTATTGATCTCCCGAGCTGAGATCCTAAGCCGTGCATGCCTTCTATGGAAAATTCTGGTATTGATCTCCCAAGCTGAGACCCTAAGCCATCCACGCCTTCTGAGAAGAATGCTGGAATTGATTTCTTGAGCTGAGACCCTAAGCCATGCACGCCTTCTGAGGAGAATGCTGGTATTGATCTCCCGAGCTGAGATCCTAAGCCGTGCATGCCTTCTATGGAGAATTCTGGTATTGATCTCCCGAGCTGAGACCCTAAGCCATCCACGCCTTCTGAGAAGAATGCTGGAATTGATTTCTTGAGCTCAGATCCTAAGCCATGCACGCCTTCGGAGGAGAATGCTGGTATTGATCTCCGGAGCTGAGATCCTAAGCCATGCACGCCTTCTAAGGAGAATGCTGGTATTGATCTCCCGAGCTGAGATCCTAAGCCATACACGCCTTCTGAGGGGAATGTTGGAATTGATCTCCCGAGCTGAGATCCTAAGCCTTCTGAGGAGAATGCTGGTATTGATCTCCTGAGCTGAGACCCTTAGCCATGCATGCCTTCTGAGGAGAATGCTGGTATTGATCTCCCGAGCTGAGATCCCAAGCCATGCACGCCTTCTGAGGAGAATGCTGGTATTGATCTCCCGAGCTGAGACCCTAAGCCATGCATGCCTTCTGAGGAGAATGCTGGTATTGATCTCCCGAGCTGAGACCCTAAGCCATGCACGCCTTCTGAGGAGAATGCTATTATAGATCTCCCGAGCTGAGACCCTAAGCCATGCACGCCTTCTGTGGAGAATGCTGGTATTGATCTCCCGTGCTGAGATCCTAAGCCATGCATGCCTTCTGAGGAGAAATCTGGTATTGATCTCCCGTGCTGAGATCCTAAGCCATGCACGCCTTCTGAGGAGAATGCTGGTATTGATCTCCCGAGCTGAGACCCTAAGCCATGCAGGCCTTCTGAGGAGAATTCTGTTATTGATCTCCCGAGCTGAGACCCTAAGCCATACACGCCTTCTGAGGGGAATGTTGGAATTGATCCCCCGAGCTGAGACCCTAAGCCATGCACGCCTTCTGAGGAGAATGCTGTTATTGATCTCCCGAGCTGAGACCCTAAGCCATACACGCCTTCTGAGGGGAATGTTGGAATTGATCTCCCGAGCTGAGACCCTAAACCATACACGCTTTCTGAGGGGAATGCTGGTACTGATCTCCGGAGCTGAGATCCTAAGTCATGCATGCCTTCTAAGCAGAATTCTGGTATTGATCTCCCGAGCTGAGATCCTAAGCCATGCACGCCTTCAGAGGAGAATGCTGGTATTGATCTCCTGAGCCGAGACCCTAAGCCATGCACGCCTTCTGAGGAGAATGCTGGAATTGATCTCCTGAGCTGAGAGCCTAAGTAATGCACCACTTCTGTGAAGAATGCTGGTATTGATCTCCCGTGCTGAGATCCTAAGCCATGCACGCCTTCTGAGGAGAATGCTATTATTGATCTCCCGAGCTGAGACCCTAAGCCATACACGCCTTCTGAGGGGAATGCTGGTATTGATCTCCGGAGCTGAGATCCTAAGCCATGCACGCCTTCTACGGAGAATGCTGGAATTGATCTCCCGAGCTGAGACCCTAAGCCATGCATGCCTTCTGAGGAGAATGCTGGTATTGATCTCCCGAGCTGAGACCCTAAGCCATGCAGGCCTTCTGAGGAGAATGCTGTTATTGATCTCCCGAGCTGAGACCCTAAGCCATACACGCCTTCTGAGGGGAATGTTAGAATTGATCTCCCGAGCTGAGACCCTAAGCCATGCACGCCTTCTGAGGAGAATGCTGTTATTGATCTCCCGAGCTGAGACCCTAAGCCATACACGCCTTCTGAGGGGAATGTTGGAATTGATCTCCCGAGCTGAGACCCTAAGCCATACACGCCTTCTGAGGGGAATGCTGGTACTGATCCCCGGAGCTGAGATCCTAAGTCATGCATGCCTTCTAAGGAGAATTCTGGTATTGATCTCCCGAGCTGAGATCCTAAGCCATGCATGCCTTCTAAGGAGAATGCTGGTATTGATCTCCCGAGCTGAGACCCTAAGCCATGCACGCCATATGAGGAGAATGCTGGTATGGATCTCCCGAGCTGAGATCCTAAGCCGTGCATGCCTTCTATGGAGAATTCTGGTATTGATCTCCCAAGCTGAGACCCTAAGCCATGCACGCCTTCTAAGGAGAATTGCTGGTATTGATCTCCTGAGCTGAGACCCTAAGCTATGCATGCCTTCTAAGGAGAATGCTGGAATTGATTTCTCGAGCTGAGATCCTAAGCCATGCAAGCCTTCTATGGAGAATTCTGGTATTGATCTCCCTAGCTGAGACCCTAAGCCATGCACGCCTTCTGAGGAGAATGATGGAATTGATCTCCCGAGCTGAGATCCTAAGCCATACACGCCTTCTGAGGGGAATGTTGGAATTGATCTCCCGAGCTGAGATCCTAAGCCATGCACGCCTTCTGAGGAGAATACTGGTATTGATCTCCCGAGCTGAGACCCTAAGCCATGCAGGCCTTCCGAGGAGAATTCTGTTATTGATCTCCCGAGCTGAGACCCTAAGCCATACACGCCTTCTGAGGGGAATGTTGGAATTGATCCCCCGAGCTGAGACCCTAAGCCATGCACGCCTTCTGAGGGGAATGTTGGAATTGATCTCCCGAGCTGAGATCCTAAGCCATGCACGCCTTCTGAGGAGAATGCTGGTATTGATCTCCCGAGCTGAGACCCTAAGCCATGCATGCCTTCTGAGGAGAATGCTGGTATTGATCTCCCCTGCTGAGATCCTAAGCCATGCAGGCCTTCTGAGGAGAATTCTGTTATTGATCTCCCGAGCTGAGACCCTAAGCCATACACGCCTTCTGAGGGGAATGTTGGAATTGATCCCCCGAGCTGAGACCCTAAGCCATGCACGCCTTCTGAGGAGAATGCTGTTATTTATCTCAGGAGCTGAGACCCTAAGCCACACACGCCTTCTGAGGGGAATGTTGGAATTGATCTCCCGAGCTGAGACCCTAAACCATACACGCCTTCTGAGGGGAATGCTGGTACTGATCTCCGGAGCTGAGATCCTAAGTCATGCATGCCTTCTAAGCAGAATTCTGGTATTGATCTCCCGAGCTGAGATCCTAAGCCATGCACGCCTTCAGAGGAGAATGCTGGTATTGATCTCCTGAGCTGAGACCCTAAGCCATGCACGCCTTCTGAGGAGAATGCTGGTATTGATCTCCCGAGCTGAGATCCTAAGTAATGCACGCCTTCTGTGAAGAATGCTGGTATTGATCTCCCGTGCTGAGATCCTAAGCCATGCACGCCTTCTGAGGAGAATGCTATTATTGATCTCCCGAGCTGAGACCCTAAGCCATGCACGCCTTCTGAGGAGAATGCTGGTATTGATCTCCCGAGCTGAGACCATAAGCCATGCATGCCTTCTGAGGGGAATGCTGGTATTGATCTCCCGAGCTGAGATCCTAAGCCATGCACGCCTTCTGAGGAGAATGCTGGTATTGATCTCCCGAGCTGAGACCCTAAGCCATGCATGCCTTCTGAGGAGAATGCTGGTATTGATCTCCCGAGCTGAGACCCTAAGCCATGCAGGCCTTCTGAGGAGAATTCTGTTATTGATCTCCCGAGCTGAGACCCTAAGCCATACACGCCTTCTGAGGGGAATGTTGGAATTGGTCCCCCGAGCTGAGACCATAAGCCATGCACGCCTTCTGAGGAGAATGCTGTTATTGATCTCCCGAGCTGAGACCCTAAACCATACACGCCTTCTGAGGGGAATGCTGGTACTGATCTCCGGAGCTGAGATCCTAAGTCATGCATGCCTTCTAAGCAGAATTCTGGTATTGATCTCCCGAGCTGAGATCCTAAGCCATGCACGCCTTCAGAGGAGAATGCTGGTATTGATCTCCTGAGCTGAGACCCTAAGCCATGCACGCCTTCTGAGGAGAATGCTGGTATTGATCTCCCGAGCTGAGATCCTAAGTAATGCACGCCTTCTGTGAAGAATGCTGGTATTGATCTCCCGTGCTGAGATCCTAAGCCATGCACGCCTTCTGAGGAGAATGCTATTATTGATCTCCCGAGCTGAGACCCTAAGCCATGCACGCCTTCTGAGGAGAATGCTGGTATTGATCTCCCGAGCTGAGACCCTAAGCCATGCATGCCTTCTGAGGAGAATGCTGGTATTGATCTCCCGAGCTGAGACCCTAAGCCATGCAGGCCTTCTGAGGAGAATGCTGGTATTGATCTCCCGAGCTGAGACCCTAAGCCATGCACGCCTTCTGTGGAGAATGCTGGTATTGATCTCCCGTGCTGAGATCCTAAGCCATGCACGCCTTCTGAGGAGAATGCTGGTATTGATCTCCCGAGCTGAGATCATAAGCCATGCACACCTTCTGAGGAGAATGCTGGTATCGATCTCCGGAGCTGAGATCCTAAGCCATGCACGCCTTCGGAGGAGAATGCTGGTATTGATCTCCGGACCTGAGATCCTAAGCCATGCACGCCTTCTGAGGAGAATGCTGGTATTGATCTCCCGAGCTGAGATCCTAAGCCGTGCATGCCTTCTATGGAAAATTCTGGTATTGATCTCCCAAGCTGAGACCCTAAGCCATCCACGCCTTCTGAGAAGAATGCTGGAATTGATTTCTTGAGCTGAGACCCTAAGCCATGCACGCCTTCTGAGGAGAATGCTGGTATTGATCTCCCGAGCTGAGATCCTAAGCCGTGCATGCCTTCTATGGAGAATTCTGGTATTGATCTCCCGAGCTGAGACCCTAAGCCATCCACGCCTTCTGAGAAGAATGCTGGAATTGATTTCTTGAGCTCAGATCCTAAGCCATGCACGCCTTCGGAGGAGAATGCTGGTATTGATCTCCGGAGCTGAGATCCTAAGCCATGCACGCCTTCTAAGGAGAATGCTGGTATTGATCTCCCGAGCTGAGATCCTAAGCCATACACGCCTTCTGAGGGGAATGTTGGAATTGATCTCCCGAGCTGAGATCCTAAGCCTTCTGAGGAGAATGCTGGTATTGATCTCCTGAGCTGAGACCCTTAGCCATGCATGCCTTCTGAGGAGAATGCTGGTATTGATCTCCCGAGCTGAGATCCCAAGCCATGCACGCCTTCTGAGGAGAATGCTGGTATTGATCTCCCGAGCTGAGACCCTAAGCCATGCATGCCTTCTGAGGAGAATGCTGGTATTGATCTCCCGAGCTGAGACCCTAAGCCATGCACGCCTTCTGAGGAGAATGCTATTATAGATCTCCCGAGCTGAGACCCTAAGCCATGCACGCCTTCTGTGGAGAATGCTGGTATTGATCTCCCGTGCTGAGATCCTAAGCCATGCATGCCTTCTGAGGAGAAATCTGGTATTGATCTCCCGTGCTGAGATCCTAAGCCATGCACGCCTTCTGAGGAGAATGCTGGTATTGATCTCCCGAGCTGAGACCCTAAGCCATGCAGGCCTTCTGAGGAGAATTCTGTTATTGATCTCCCGAGCTGAGACCCTAAGCCATACACGCCTTCTGAGGGGAATGTTGGAATTGATCCCCCGAGCTGAGACCCTAAGCCATGCACGCCTTCTGAGGAGAATGCTGTTATTGATCTCCCGAGCTGAGACCCTAAGCCATACACGCCTTCTGAGGGGAATGTTGGAATTGATCTCCCGAGCTGAGACCCTAAACCATACACGCTTTCTGAGGGGAATGCTGGTACTGATCTCCGGAGCTGAGATCCTAAGTCATGCATGCCTTCTAAGCAGAATTCTGGTATTGATCTCCCGAGCTGAGATCCTAAGCCATGCACGCCTTCAGAGGAGAATGCTGGTATTGATCTCCTGAGCCGAGACCCTAAGCCATGCACGCCTTCTGAGGAGAATGCTGGAATTGATCTCCTGAGCTGAGAGCCTAAGTAATGCACCACTTCTGTGAAGAATGCTGGTATTGATCTCCCGTGCTGAGATCCTAAGCCATGCACGCCTTCTGAGGAGAATGCTATTATTGATCTCCCGAGCTGAGACCCTAAGCCATACACGCCTTCTGAGGGGAATGCTGGTATTGATCTCCGGAGCTGAGATCCTAAGCCATGCACGCCTTCTACGGAGAATGCTGGAATTGATCTCCCGAGCTGAGACCCTAAGCCATGCATGCCTTCTGAGGAGAATGCTGGTATTGATCTCCCGAGCTGAGACCCTAAGCCATGCAGGCCTTCTGAGGAGAATGCTGTTATTGATCTCCCGAGCTGAGACCCTAAGCCATACACGCCTTCTGAGGGGAATGTTAGAATTGATCTCCCGAGCTGAGACCCTAAGCCATGCACGCCTTCTGAGGAGAATGCTGTTATTGATCTCCCGAGCTGAGACCCTAAGCCATACACGCCTTCTGAGGGGAATGTTGGAATTGATCTCCCGAGCTGAGACCCTAAGCCATACACGCCTTCTGAGGGGAATGCTGGTACTGATCCCCGGAGCTGAGATCCTAAGTCATGCATGCCTTCTAAGGAGAATTCTGGTATTGATCTCCCGAGCTGAGATCCTAAGCCATGCATGCCTTCTAAGGAGAATGCTGGTATTGATCTCCCGAGCTGAGACCCTAAGCCATGCACGCCATATGAGGAGAATGCTGGTATGGATCTCCCGAGCTGAGATCCTAAGCCGTGCATGCCTTCTATGGAGAATTCTGGTATTGATCTCCCAAGCTGAGACCCTAAGCCATGCACGCCTTCTAAGGAGAATTGCTGGTATTGATCTCCTGAGCTGAGACCCTAAGCTATGCATGCCTTCTAAGGAGAATGCTGGAATTGATTTCTCGAGCTGAGATCCTAAGCCATGCAAGCCTTCTATGGAGAATTCTGGTATTGATCTCCCTAGCTGAGACCCTAAGCCATGCACGCCTTCTGAGGAGAATGATGGAATTGATCTCCCGAGCTGAGATCCTAAGCCATACACGCCTTCTGAGGGGAATGTTGGAATTGATCTCCCGAGCTGAGATCCTAAGCCATGCACGCCTTCTGAGGAGAATACTGGTATTGATCTCCCGAGCTGAGACCCTAAGCCATGCAGGCCTTCCGAGGAGAATTCTGTTATTGATCTCCCGAGCTGAGACCCTAAGCCATACACGCCTTCTGAGGGGAATGTTGGAATTGATCCCCCGAGCTGAGACCCTAAGCCATGCACGCCTTCTGAGGGGAATGTTGGAATTGATCTCCCGAGCTGAGATCCTAAGCCATGCACGCCTTCTGAGGAGAATGCTGGTATTGATCTCCCGAGCTGAGACCCTAAGCCATGCATGCCTTCTGAGGAGAATGCTGGTATTGATCTCCCCTGCTGAGATCCTAAGCCATGCAGGCCTTCTGAGGAGAATTCTGTTATTGATCTCCCGAGCTGAGACCCTAAGCCATACACGCCTTCTGAGGGGAATGTTGGAATTGATCCCCCGAGCTGAGACCCTAAGCCATGCACGCCTTCTGAGGAGAATGCTGTTATTGATCTCCCGAGCTGAGACCCTAAGCCATACAGGCCTTCTGAGGGGAATGTTGGAATTGATCTCCCGAGCTGAGACCCTAAACCATACACGCCTTCTGAGGGGAATGCTGGTACTGATCTCCGGAGCTGAGATCCTAAGTCATGCATGCCTTCTAAGCAGAATTCTGGTATTGATCTCCCGAGCTGAAATCCTAAGCCATGCACGCCTTCAGAGGAGAATGCTGGTATTGATCTCCTGAGCCGAGACCCTAAGCCATGCACGCCTTCTGAGGAGAATGCTGGAATTGATCTCCTGAGCTGAGATCCTAAGTAATGCACGCCTTCTGTGAAGAATGCTGGTATTGATCTCCCGTGCTGAGATCCTAAGCCATGCACGCCTTCTGAGGAGAATGCTATTATTGATCTCCCGAGCTGAGACCCTAAGCCATACACGCCTTCTGAGGGGAATGCTGGTATTGATCTCCGGAGCTGAGATCCTAAGCCATGCACGCCTTCTATGGAGAATGCTGGTATTGATCTCCCGAGCTGAGATCATAAGCCATGCACACCTTCTGAGGAGAATGCTGGTATTGATCTTCGGAGCTGAGATCCTAAGCCATGCACGCCTTCGGAGGAGAATGCTGGTATTGATCTCCGGAACTGAGATCCTAAGCCATGCACGCCTTCTGAGGAGAATGCTGGTATTGATCTCCCGAGCTGAGATCCT
The DNA here is from genome assembly GCF_964261635.1 of Lissotriton helveticus. NCBI lineage: Eukaryota > Metazoa > Chordata > Amphibia > Caudata > Salamandridae > Lissotriton > Lissotriton helveticus. The sequence continues at coordinate 97,677 of NW_027611939.1, forward strand.
AAGCCGTGCATGCCTTCTATGGAAAATTCTGGTATTGATCTCCCAAGCTGAGACCCTAAGCCATCCACGCCTTCTGAGAAGAATGCTGGAATTGATTTCTTGAGCTGAGACCCTAAGCCATGCACGCCTTCTGAGGAGAATGCTGGTATTGATCTCCCGAGCTGTGATCCTAAGCCGTGCATGCCTTCTATGGAGAATTCTGGTATTGATCTCCCGAGCTGAGACCCTAAGCCATCCACGCCTTCTGAGAAGAATGCTGGAATTGATTTCTTGAGCTGAGACCCTAAGCCATGCACGCCTTCGGAGGAGAATGCTGGTATTGATCTCCCGAGCTGAGATCCTAAGCCATACACGCCTTCTGAGGGGAATGTTGGAATTGATCTCCCGAGCTGAGATCCTAAGCCTTCTGAGGAGAATGCTGGTATTGATCTCCTGAGCTGAGACCCTAAGCCATGCATGCCTTCTGAGGAGCATGCTGGTATTGATCTCCCGAGCTGAGATCCCAAGCCATGCACGCCTTCTGAGGAGAATGCTGGTATTGATCTCCCGAGCTGAGACCCTAAGCCATGCATGCCTTCTGAGGAGAATGCTGGTATTGATCTCCCGAGCTGAGACCCTAAGCCATGCACGCCTTCTGAGGAGAATGCTATTATAGATCTCCAGAGCTGAGACCCTAAGCCATGCACGCCTTCTGTGGAGAATGCTGGTATTGATCTCCCGTGCTGAGATCCTAAGCCATGCATGCCTTCTGAGGAGAAATCTGGTATTGATCTCCCGTGCTGAGATCCTAAGCCATGCACGCCTTCTGAGGAGAATGCTGGTATTGATCTCCCGAGCTGAGACCCTAAGCCATGCAGGCCTTCTGAGGAGAATTCTGTTATTGATCTCCCGAGCTGAGACCCTAAGCCATACACGCCTTCTGAGGGGAATGTTGGAATTGATCCCCCGAGCTGAGACCCTAAGCCATGCACACCTTCTGAGGAGAATGCTGTTATTTATCTCCCGAGCTGAGACCCTAAGCCATACACGCCTTCTGAGGGGAATGTTGGAATTGATCTCCCGAGCTGAGACCCTAAACCATACACGCCTTCTGAGGGGAATGCTGGTACTGATCTCCGGAGCTGAGATCCTAAGTCATGCATGCCTTCTAAGCAGAATTCTGGTATTGATCTCCCGAGCTGAGATCCTAAGTAATACACGCCTTCTGTGAAGAATGCTGGTATTGATCTCCCGTGCTGAGATCCTAAGCCATGCACGCCTTCTGAGGAGAATGCTATTATTGATCTCCCGAGCTGAGACCCTAAGCCATGCACGCCTTCTGAGGAGAATGCTGGTATTGATCTCCCGAGCTGAGACCCTAAGCCATGCATGCCTTCTGAGGAGAATGCTGGTATTGATCTCCCGAGCTGAGACCCTAAGCCATGCAGGCCTTCTGAGGAGAATTCTGTTATTGATCTCCCGAGCTGAGACCCTAAGCCATACACGCCTTCTGAGGGGAATGTTGGAATTGATCCCCCGAGCTGAGACCATAAGCCATGCATGCCTTCTGAGGAGAATGCTGTTATTTATCTCCCGAGCTGAGACCCTAAGCCATACACGCCTTCTGAGGGGAATGCTGGAATTGATCTCCCGAGCTGAGACCCTAAACCATACACGCCTTCTGAGGGGAATGCTGGTACTGATCTCCGGAGCTGAGATCCTAAGTCATGCATGCCTTCTAAGCAGAATTCTGGTATTGATCTCCCGAGCTGAGATCCTAAGCCATGCACGCCTTCAGAGGAGAATGCTGGTATTGGTCTCCTGAGCTGAGACCCTAAGCCATGCACGCCTTCTGAGGAGAATGCTGGTATTGATCTCCCGAGCTGAGATCCTAAGTAATGCACGCCTTCTGTGAAGAATGCTGGTATTGATCTCCCGTGCTGAGATCCTAAGCAATGCACGCCTTCTGAGGAGAATGCTATTATTGATCTCCCGAGCTGAGACCCTAAGCCATGCACGCCTTCTGAGGAGAATGCTGGTATTGATCTCCCGAGCTGAGACCCTAAGCCATGCATGCCTTCTGAGGAGAATGCTGGTATTGATCTCCCGAGCTGAGATCCTAAGCCATGCACGCCTTCTGAGGAAAATGCTGGTATTGATCTCCCGAGCTGAGATCCTAAGCCATGCACGCCTTCTGAGGAGAATGCTGGTATTGATCTCCCGAGCTGAGACCCTAAGCCATGCAGGCCTTCTGAGGAGAATGCTAGTATTGATCTCCCGAGCTGAGACCCTAAGCCATGCACGCCTTCTGTGGAGAATGCTGGTATTGATCTCCCGTGCTGAGATCCTAAGCCATGCACGCCTTCTGAGGAGAATGCTGGTATTGATCTCCCGAGCTGAGATCATAAGCCATGCACACCTTCTGAGGAGAATGCTGGTATCGATCTCCGGAGCTGAGATCCTAAGCCATGCACGCCTTCGGAGGAGAATGCTGGTATTGATCTCCGGACCTGAGATCCTAAGCCATGCACGCCTTCTGAGGAGAATGCTGGTATTGTCTCCCGAGCTGAGATCCTAAGCCGTGCATGCCTTCTATGGAAAATTCTGGTATTGATCTCCCAAGCTGAGACCCTAAGCCATCCACGCCTTCCGAGAAGAATGCTGGAATTGATTTCTTGAGCTGAGACCCTAAGCCATGCACGCCTTCTGAGGATAATGCTGGTATTGATCTCCCGAGCTGAGATCCTAAGCCGTGCATGCCTTCTATGGAGAATTCTGGTATTGATCTCCCGAGCTGAGACCCTAAGCCATCCACGCCTTCTGAGAAGAATGCTGGAATTGATTTCTTGAGCTCAGATCCTAAGCCATGCACGCCTTCGGAGGAGAATGCTGGTATTGATCTCCGGAGTTGAGATCCTAAGCCATGCACGCCTTCTAAGGAGAATGCTGGTATTGATCTCCCGAGCTGAGATCCTAAGCCATACACGCCTTCTGAGGGGAATGTTGGAATTGATCTCCCGAGCTGAGATCCTAAGCCTTCTGAGGAGAATGCTGGTATTGATCTCCTGAGCTGAGACCCTAAGCCATGCATGCCTTCTGAGGAGAATGCTGGTATTGATCTCCCGAGCTGAGATCCCAAGCCATGCACGCCTTCTGAGGAGAATGCTGGTATTGATCTCCCGAGCTGAGACCCTAAGCCATGCATGCCTTCTGAGGAGAATGCTGGTATTGATCTCCCGAGCTGAGACCCTAAGCCATGCACGCCTTCTGAGGAGAATGCTATTATAGATCTCCCGAGCTGAGACCCTAAGCCATGCACGCCTTCTGTGGAGAATGCTGGTATTGATCTCCCGTGCTGAGATCCTAAGCCATGCATGCCTTCTGAGGAGAAATCTGGTATTGATCTCCCGTGCTGAGATCCTAAGCCATGCACGCCTTCTGAGGAGAATGCTGGTATTGATCTCCCGAGCTGAGACCCTAAGCCATGCAGGCCTTCTGAGGAGAATTCTGTTATTGATCTCCCGAGCTGAGACCCTAAGCCATACACGCCTTCTGAGGGGAATGTTGGAATTGATCCCCCGAGCTGAGACCCTAAGCCATGCACGCCTTCTGAGGAGAATGCTGTTATTTATCTCCCGAGCTGAGACCCTAAGCCACACACGCCTTCTGAGGGGAATGTTGGAATTGATCTCCCGAGCTGAGACCCTAAACCATACACGCCTTCTGAGGGGAATGCTGGTACTGATCTCCGGAGCTGAGATCCTAAGTCATGCATGCCTTCTAAGCAGAATTCTGGTATTGATCTCCCGAGCTGAGATCCTAAGCCATGCACGCCTTCAGAGGAGAATGCTGGTATTGATCTCCTGAGCTGAGACCCTAAGCCATGCACGCCTTCTGAGGAGAATGCTGGTATTGATCTCCCGAGCTGAGATCCTAAGTAATGCACGCCTTCTGTGAAGAATGCTGGTATTGATCTCCCGTGCTGAGATCCTAAGCCATGCACGCCTTCTGAGGAGAATGCTATTATTGATCTCCCGAGCTGAGACCCTAAGCCATGCACGCCTTCTGAGGAGAATGCTGGTATTGATCTCCCGAGCTGAGACCATAAGCCATGCATGCCTTATGAGGGGAATGCTGGTATTGATCTCCCGAGCTGAGATCCTAAGCCATGCACGCCTTCTGAGGAGAATGCTGGTATTGATCTCCCGAGCTGAGACCCTAAGCCATGCATGCCTTCTGAGGAGAATGCTGGTATTGATCTCCCGAGCTGAGACCCTAAGCCATGCAGGCCTTCTGAGGAGAATTCTGTTATTGATCTCCCGAGCTGAGACCCTAAGCCATACACGCCTTCTGAGGGGAATGTTGGAATTGGTCCCCCGAACTGAGACCATAAGCCATGCACGCCTTCTGAGGAGAATGCTGTTATTGATCTCCCGAGCTGAGACCCTAAACCATACACGCCTTCTGAGGGGAATGCTGGTACTGATCTCCGGAGCTGAGATCCTAAGTCATGCATGCCTTCTAAGCAGAATTCTGGTATTGATCTCCCGAGCTGAGATCCTAAGCCATGCACGCCTTCAGAGGAGAATGCTGGTATTGATCTCCTGAGCTGAGACCCTAAGCCATGCACGCCTTCTGAGGAGAATGCTGGTATTGATCTCCCGAGCTGAGATCCTAAGTAATGCACGCCTTCTGTGAAGAATGCTGGTATTGATCTCCCGTGCTGAGATCCTAAGCCATGCACGCCTTCTGAGGAGAATGCTATTATTGATCTCCCGAGCTGAGACCCTAAGCCATGCACGCCTTCTGAGGAGAATGCTGGTATTGATCTCCCGAGCTGAGACCCTAAGCCATGCATGCCTTCTGAGGAGAATGCTGGTATTGATCTCCCGAGCTGAGACCCTAAGCCATGCAGGCCTTCTGAGGAGAATGCTGGTATTGATCTCCCGAGCTGAGACCCTAAGCCATGCACGCCTTCTGTGGAGAATGCTGGTATTGATCTCCCGTGCTGAGATCCTAAGCCATGCACGCCTTCTGAGGAGAATGCTGGTATTGATCTCCCGAGCTGAGATCATAAGCCATGCACACCTTCTGAGGAGAATGCTGGTATCGATCTCCGGAGCTGAGATCCTAAGCCATGCACGCCTTCGGAGGAGAATGCTGGTATTGATCTCCGGACCTGAGATCCTAAGCCATGCACGCCTTCTGAGGAGAATGCTGGTATTGATCTCCCGAGCTGAGATCCTAAGCCGTGCATGCCTTCTATGGAAAATTCTGGTATTGATCTCCCAAGCTGAGACCCTAAGCCATCCACGCCTTCTGAGAAGAATGCTGGAATTGATTTCTTGAGCTGAGACCCTAAGCCATGCACGCCTTCTGAGGAGAATGCTGGTATTGATCTCCCGAGCTGAGATCCTAAGCCGTGCATGCCTTCTATGGAGAATTCTGGTATTGATCTCCCGAGCTGAGACCCTAAGCCATCCACGCCTTCTGAGAAGAATGCTGGAATTGATTTCTTGAGCTCAGATCCTAAGCCATGCACGCCTTCGGAGGAGAATGCTGGTATTGATCTCCGGAGCTGAGATCCTAAGCCATGCACGCCTTCTAAGGAGAATGCTGGTATTGATCTCCCGAGCTGAGATCCTAAGCCATACACGCCTTCTGAGGGGAATGTTGGAATTGATCTCCCGAGCTGAGATCCTAAGCCTTCTGAGGAGAATGCTGGTATTGATCTCCTGAGCTGAGACCCTAAGCCATGCATGCCTTCTGAGGAGAATGCTGGTATTGATCTCCCGAGCTGAGATCCCAAGCCATGCACGCCTTCTGAGGAGAATGCTGGTATTGATCTCCCGAGCTGAGACCCTAAGCCATGCATGCCTTCTGAGGAGAATGCTGGTATTGATCTCCCGAGCTGAGACCCTAAGCCATGCACGCCTTCTGAGGAGAATGCTATTATAGATCTCCCGAGCTGAGACCCTAAGCCATGCACGCCTTCTGTGGAGAATGCTGGTATTGATCTCCCGTGCTGAGATCCTAAGCCATGCATGCCTTCTGAGGAGAAATCTGGTATTGATCTCCCGTGCTGAGATCCTAAGCCATGCACGCCTTCTGAGGAGAATGCTGGTATTGATCTCCCGAGCTGAGACCCTAAGCCATGCAGGCCTTCTGAGGAGAATTCTGTTATTGATCTCCCGAGCTGAGACCCTAAGCCATACACGCCTTCTGAGGGGAATGTTGGAATTGATCCCCCGAGCTGGGACCCTAAGCCATGCACGCCTTCTGAGGAGAATGCTGTTATTTATCTCCCGAGCTGAGACCCTAAGCCATACACGCCTTCTGAGGGGAATGTTGGAATTGATCTCCCGAGCTGAGACCCTAAACCATACACGCCTTCTGAGGGGAATGCTGGTACTGATCTCCGGAGCTGAGATCCTAAGTCATGCATGCCTTCTAAGCAGAATTCTGGTATTGATCTCCCGAGCTGAGATCCTAAGCCATGCACGCCTTCAGAGGAGAATGCTGGTATTGATCTCCTGAGCTGAGACCCTAAGCCATGCACGCCTTCTGAGGAGAATGCTGGTATTGATCTCCCGAGCTGAGATCCTAAGTAATGCACGCCTTCTGTGAAGAATGCTGGTATTGATCTCCCGTGCTGAGATCCTAAGCCATGCACGCCTTCTGAGGAGAATGCTATTATTGATCTCCCGAGCTGAGACCCTAAGCCATGCACGCCTTCTGAGGAGAATGCTGGTATTGATCTACCGAGCTGAGACCCTAAGCCATGCATGCCTTCTGAGGGGAATGCTGGTATTGATCTCCCGAGCTGAGATCCTAAGCCATGCACGCCTTCTGAGGAGAATGCTGGTATTGATCTCCCGAGCTGAGATCCTAAGCCATGCACGCCTTCTGAGGAGAATGCTGGTATTGATCTCCCGAGCTGAGACCCTAAGCCATGCAGGCCTTCTGAGGAGAATGCTGTTATTGATCTCCCGAGCTGAGACCCTAAGCCATACACGCCTTCTGAGGGGAATGTTGGAATTGATCTCCCGAGATGAGACCCTAAGCCATGCACGCCTTCTGAGGAGAATGCTGTTATTGATCTCCCGAGCTGAGACCCTAAGCCATACACGCCTTCTGAGGGGAATGTTGGAATTGATCTCCCGAGCTGAGACCCTAAGCCATACACGCCTTCTGAGGGGAATGCTGGCACTGATCTCCGGAGCTGAGATCCTAAGTCATGCATGCCTTCTAAGGAGAATTCTGGTATTGATCTCCCGAGCTGAGATCCTAAGCCATGCATGCCTTCTAAGGAGAATGCTGGTATTGATCTCCCGAGCTGAGACCCTAAGCCATGCACGCCTTCTGAGGAGAATGCTGGTATGGATCTCCCGAGCTGAGATCCTAAGCCGTGCATGCCTTCTATGGAGAATTCTGGTATTGATCTCCCGAGCTGAGACCCTAAGCCATCCACGCCTTCTGAGGAGAATGCTGGAATTGATTTCTCGAGCTGAGATCCTAAGCCATGCACGCCTTCTATGGAGAATGCTGGTATTGATCTCCCTAGCTGAGACCCTAAGCCATGCACGCCTTCTGAGGGGAATGTTGGAATTGATCCCCCGAGCTGAGACCCTAAGCCATGCACGCCTTCTGAGGGGAATGTTGGAATTGATCTCCCGAGCTGAGATCCTAAGCCATGCACGCCTTCTGAGGAGAATGCTGGTATTGATCTCCCGAGCTGAGACCCTAAGCCATGCATGCCTTCTGAGGAGAATGCTGGTATTGATCTCCCCTGCTGAGATCCTAAGCCATGCACGCCTTCTGAGGAGAATGCTGGTAGTGATCTCCCGAGCTGAGATCCTAAGCCATGCACGCCTTCTGAGGAGAATGCTGGTATTGATCTCCCGAGCTGAGACCCTAAGCCATGCAGGCCTTCTGAGGAGAATTCTGTTATTGATCTCCCGAGCTGAGACCCTAAGCCATACACGCCTTCTGAGGGGAATGTTGGAATTGATCCCCCGAGCTGAGACCCTAAGCCATGCACGCCTTCTGAGGAGAATGCTGTTATTGATCTCCCGAGCTGAGACCCTAAGCCATACACGCCTTCTGAGGGGAATGTTGGAATTGATCTCCCGAGCTGAGACCCTAAACCATACACGCTTTCTGAGGGGAATGCTGGTACTGATCTCCGGAGCTGAGATCCTAAGTCATGCATGCCTTCTAAGCAGAATTCTGGTATTGATCTCCCGAGCTGAGATCCTAAGCCATGCACGCCTTCAGAGGAGAATGCTGGTATTGATCTCTTGAGCCGAGACCCTAAGCCATGCACGCCTTCTGAGGAGAATGCTGGAATTGATCTCCTGAGCTGAGAGCCTAAGTAATGCACCACTTCTGTGAAGAATGCTGGTATTGATCTCCCGTGCTGAGATCCTAAGCCATGCACGCCTTCTGAGGAGAATGCTAATATTGATCTCCCGAGCTGAGACCCTAAGCCATACACGCCTTCTGAGGGGAATGTTGGAATTGATCCCCCGAGCTGAGACCATAAGCCATGCATGCCTTCTGAGGAGAATGCTGTTATTTATCTCCCGAGCTGAGACCCTAAGCCATACACGCCTTCTGAGGGGAATGCTGGAATTGATCTCCCGAGCTGAGACCCTAAACCATACACGCCTTCTGAGGGGAATGCTGGTACTGATCTCCGGAGCTGAGATCCTAAGTCATGCATGCCTTCTAAGCAGAATTCTGGTATTGATCTCCCGAGCTGAGATCCTAAGCCATGCACGCCTTCAGAGGAGAATGCTGGTATTGGTCTCCTGAGCTGAGACCCTAAGCCATGCACGCCTTCTGAGGAGAATGCTGGTATTGATCTCCCGAGCTGAGACCCTAAGCCATGCATGCCTTCTGAGGAGAATGCTGGTATTGATCTCCCGAGCTGAGATCCTAAGCCATGCACGCCTTCTGAGGAAAATGCTGGTATTTATCTCCCGAGCTGAGATCCTAAGCCATGCACGCCTTCTGAGGAGAATGCTGGTATTGATCTCCCGAGCTGAGACCCTAAGCCATGCAGGCCTTCTGAGGAGAATGCTAGTATTGATCTCCCGAGCTGAGACCCTAAGCCATGCACGCCTTCTGTGGAGAATGCTGGTATTGATCTCCCGTGCTGAGATCCTAAGCCATGCACGCCTTCTGAGGAGAATGCTGGTATTGATCTCCCGAGCTGAGATCATAAGCCATGCACACCTTCTGAGGAGAATGCTGGTATCGATCTCCGGAGCTGAGATCCTAAGCCATGCACGCCTTCGGAGGAGAATGCTGGTATTGATCTCCGGACCTGAGATCCTAAGCCATGCACGCCTTCTGAGGAGAATGCTGGTATTGTCTCCCGAGCTGAGATCCTAAGCCGTGCATGCCTTCTATGGAAAATTCTGGTATTGATCTCCCAAGCTGAGACCCTAAGCCATCCACGCCTTCCGAGAAGAATGCTGGAATTGATTTCTTGAGCTCAGATCCTAAGCCATGCACGCCTTCGGAGGAGAATGCTGGTATTGATCTCCGGAGTTGAGATCCTAAGCCATGCACGCCTTCTAAGGAGAATGCTGGTATTGATCTCCCGAGCTGAGATCCTAAGCCATACACGCCTTCTGAGGGGAATGTTGGAATTGATCTCCCGAGCTGAGATCCTAAGCCTTCTGAGGAGAATGCTGGTATTGATCTCCTGAGCTGACACCCTAAGCCATGCATGCCTTCTGAGGAGAATGCTGGTATTGATCTCCCGAGCTGAGATCCCAAGCCATGCACGCCTTCTGAGGAGAATGCTGGTATTGATCTCCCGAGCTGAGACCCTAAGCCATGCATGCCTTCTGAGGAGAATGCTGGTATTGATCTCCCGAGCTGAGACCCTAAGCCATGCACGCCTTCTGAGGAGAATGCTATTATAGATCTCCCGAGCTGAGACCCTAAGCCATGCACGCCTTCTGTGGAGAATGCTGGTATTGATCTCCCGTGCTGAGATCCTAAGCCATGCATGCCTTCTGAGGAGAAATCTGGTATTGATCTCCCGTGCTGAGATCCTAAGCCATGCACGCCTTCTGAGGAGAATGCTGGTATTGATCTCCCGAGCTGAGACCCTAAGCCATGCAGGCCTTCTGAGGAGAATTCTGTTATTGATCTCCCGAGCTGAGACCCTAAGCCATACACGCCTTCTGAGGGGAATGTTGGAATTGATCCCCCGAGCTGAGACCCTAAGCCATGCACGCCTTCTGAGGAGAATGCTGTTATTTATCTCCCGAGCTGAGACCCTAAGCCACACACGCCTTCTGAGGGGAATGTTGGAATTGATCTCCCGAGCTGAGACCCTAAACCATACACGCCTTCTGAGGGGAATGCTGGTACTGATCTCCGGAGCTGAGATCCTAAGTCATGCATGCCTTCTAAGCAGAATTCTGGTATTGATCTCCCGAGCTGAGATCCTAAGCCATGCACGCCTTCAGAGGAGAATGCTGGTATTGATCTCCTGAGCTGAGACCCTAAGCCATGCACGCCTTCTGAGGAGAATGCTGGTATTGATCTCCCGAGCTGAGATCCTAAGTAATGCATGCCTTCTGTGAAGAATGCTGGTATTGATCTCCCGTGCTGAGATCCTAAGCCATGCACGCCTTCTGAGGAGAATGCTATTATTGATCTCCCGAGCTGAGACCCTAAGCCATGCACGCCTTCTGAGGAGAATGCTGGTATTGATCTCCCGAGCTGAGACCATAAGCCATGCATGCCTTCTGAGGGGAATGCTGGTATTGATCTCCCGAGCTGAGATCCTAAGCCATGCACGCCTTCTGAGGAGAATGCTGGTATTGATCTCCCGAGCTGAGACCCTAAGCCATGCATGCCTTCTGAGGAGAATGCTGGTATTGATCTCCCGAGCTGAGACCCTAAGCCATGCAGGCCTTCTGAGGAGAATTCTGTTATTGATCTCCCGAGCTGAGACCCTAAGCCATACACGCCTTCTGAGGGGAATGTTGGAATTGGTCCCCCGAGCTGAGACCATAAGCCATGCACGCCTTCTGAGGAGAATGCTGTTATTGATCTCCCGAGCTGAGACCCTAAACCATACACGCCTTCTGAGGGGAATGCTGGTACTGATCTCCGGAGCTGAGATCCTAAGTCATGCATGCCTTCTAAGCAGAATTCTGGTATTGATCTCCCGAGCTGAGATCCTAAGCCATGCACGCCTTCAGAGGAGAATGCTGGTATTGATCTCCTGAGCTGAGACCCTAAGCCATGCACGCCTTCTGAGGAGAATGCTGGTATTGATCTCCCGAGCTGAGATCCTAAGTAATGCACGCCTTCTGTGAAGAATGCTGGTATTGATCTCCCGTGCTGAGATCCTAAGCCATGCACGCCTTCTGAGGAGAATGCTATTATTGATCTCCCGAGCTGAGACCCTAAGCCATGCACGCCTTCTGAGGAGAATGCTGGTATTGATCTCCCGAGCTGAGACCCTAAGCCATGCATGCCTTCTGAGGAGAATGCTGGTATTGATCTCCCGAGCTGAGACCCTAAGCCATGCAGGCCTTCTGAGGAGAATGCTGGTATTGATCTCCCGAGCTGAGACCCTAAGCCATGCACGCCTTCTGTGGAGAATGCTGGTATTGATCTCCCGTGCTGAGATCCTAAGCCATGCACGCCTTCTGAGGAGAATGCTGGTATTGATCTCCCGAGCTGAGATCATAAGCCATGCACACCTTCTGAGGAGAATGCTGGTATCGATCTCCGGAGCTGAGATCCTAAGCCATGCACGCCTTCGGAGGAGAATGCTGGTATTGATCTCCGGACCTGAGATCCTAAGCCATGCACGCCTTCTGAGGAGAATGCTGGTATTGATCTCCCGAGCTGAGATCCTAAGCCGTGCATGCCTTCTATGGAAAATTCTGGTATTGATCTCCCAAGCTGAGACCCTAAGCCATCCACGCCTTCTGAGAAGAATGCTGGAATTGATTTCTTGAGCTGAGACCCTAAGCCATGCACGCCTTCTGAGGAGAATGCTGGTATTGATCTCCCGAGCTGAGATCCTAAGCCGTGCATGCCTTCTATGGAGAATTCTGGTATTGATCTCCCGAGCTGAGACCCTAAGCCATCCACGCCTTCTGAGAAGAATGCTGGAATTGATTTCTTGAGCTCAGATCCTAAGCCATGCACGCCTTCGGAGGAGAATGCTGGTATTGATCTCCGGAGCTGAGATCCTAAGCCATGCACGCCTTCTAAGGAGAATGCTGGTATTGATCTCCCGAGCTGAGATCCTAAGCCATACACGCCTTCTGAGGGGAATGTTGGAATTGATCTCCCGAGCTGAGATCCTAAGCCTTCTGAGGAGAATGCTGGTATTGATCTCCTGAGCTGAGACCCTTAGCCATGCATGCCTTCTGAGGAGAATGCTGGTATTGATCTCCCGAGCTGAGATCCCAAGCCATGCACGCCTTCTGAGGAGAATGCTGGTATTGATCTCCCGAGCTGAGACCCTAAGCCATGCATGCCTTCTGAGGAGAATGCTGGTATTGATCTCCCGAGCTGAGACCCTAAGCCATGCACGCCTTCTGAGGAGAATGCTATTATAGATCTCCCGAGCTGAGACCCTAAGCCATGCACGCCTTCTGTGGAGAATGCTGGTATTGATCTCCCGTGCTGAGATCCTAAGCCATGCATGCCTTCTGAGGAGAAATCTGGTATTGATCTCCCGTGCTGAGATCCTAAGCCATGCACGCCTTCTGAGGAGAATGCTGGTATTGATCTCCCGAGCTGAGACCCTAAGCCATGCAGGCCTTCTGAGGAGAATTCTGTTATTGATCTCCCGAGCTGAGACCCTAAGCCATACACGCCTTCTGAGGGGAATGTTGGAATTGATCCCCCGAGCTGGGACCCTAAGCCATGCACGCCTTCTGAGGAGAATGCTGTTATTTATCTCCCGAGCTGAGACCCTAAGCCATACACGCCTTCTGAGGGGAATGTTGGAATTGATCTCCCGAGCTGAGACCCTAAACCATACACGCCTTCTGAGGGGAATGCTGGTACTGATCTCCGGAGCTGAGATCCTAAGTCATGCATGCCTTCTAAGCAGAATTCTGGTATTGATCTCCCGAGCTGAGATCCTAAGCCATGCACGCCTTCAGAGGAGAATGCTGGTATTGATCTCCTGAGCTGAGACCCTAAGCCATGCACGCCTTCTGAGGAGAATGCTGGTATTGATCTCCCGAGCTGAGATCCTAAGTAATGCACGCCTTCTGTGAAGAATGCTGGTATTGATCTCCCGTGCTGAGATCCTAAGCCATGCACGCCTTCTGAGGAGAATGCTATTATTGATCTCCCGAGCTGAGACCCTAAGCCATGCACGCCTTCTGAGGAGAATGCTGGTATTGATCTACCGAGCTGAGACCCTAAGCCATGCATGCCTTCTGAGGGGAATGCTGGTATTGATCTCCCGAGCTGAGATCCTAAGCCATGCACGCCGTCTGAGGAGAATGCTGGTATTGATCTCCCGAGCTGAGATCCTAAGCCATGCACGCCTTCTGAGGAGAATGCTGGTATTGATCTCCCGAGCTGAGACCCTAAGCCATGCAGGCCTTCTGAGGAGAATGCTGTTATTGATCTCCCGAGCTGAGACCCTAAGCCATACACGCCTTCTGAGGGGAATGTTGGAATTGATCTCCCGAGATGAGACCCTAAGCCATGCACGCCTTCTGAGGAGAATGCTGTTATTGATCTCCCGAGCTGAGACCCTAAGCCATACACGCCTTCTGAGGGGAATGTTGGAATTGATCTCCCGAGCTGAGACCCTAAGCCATACACGCCTTCTGAGGGGAATGCTGGCACTGATCTCCGGAGCTGAGATCCTAAGTCATGCATGCCTTCTAAGGAGAATTCTGGTATTGATCTCCCGAGCTGAGATCCTAAGCCATGCATGCCTTCTAAGGAGAATGCTGGTATTGATCTCCCGAGCTGAGACCCTAAGCCATGCACGCCTTCTGAGGAGAATGCTGGTATGGATCTCCCGAGCTGAGATCCTAAGCCGTGCATGCCTTCTATGGAGAATTCTGGTATTGATCTCCCGAGCTGAGACCCTAAGCCATCCACGCCTTCTGAGGAGAATGCTGGAATTGATTTCTCGAGCTGAGATCCTAAGCCATGCACGCCTTCTATGGAGAATGCTGGTATTGATCTCCCTAGCTGAGACCCTAAGCCATGCACGCCTTCTGAGGGGAATGTTGGAATTGATCCCCCGAGCTGAGACCCTAAGCCATGCACGCCTTCTGAGGGGAATGTTGGAATTGATCTCCCGAGCTGAGATCCTAAGCCATGCACGCCTTCTGAGGAGAATGCTGGTATTGATCTCCCGAGCTGAGACCCTAAGCCATGCATGCCTTCTGAGGAGAATGCTGGTATTGATCTCCCCTGCTGAGATCCTAAGCCATGCACGCCTTCTGAGGAGAATGCTGGTAGTGATCTCCCGAGCTGAGATCCTAAGCCATGCACGCCTTCTGAGGAGAATGCTGGTATTGATCTCCCGAGCTGAGACCCTAAGCCATGCAGGCCTTCTGAGGAGAATTCTGTTATTGATCTCCCGAGCTGAGACCCTAAGCCATACACGCCTTCTGAGGGGAATGTTGGAATTGATCCCCCGAGCTGAGACCCTAAGCCATGCACGCCTTCTGAGGAGAATGCTGTTATTGATCTCCCGAGCTGAGACCCTAAGCCATACACGCCTTCTGAGGGGAATGTTGGAATTGATCTCCCGAGCTGAGACCCTAAACCATACACGCTTTCTGAGGGGAATGCTGGTACTGATCTCCGGAGCTGAGATCCTAAGTCATGCATGCCTTCTAAGCAGAATTCTGGTATTGATCTCCCGAGCTGAGATCCTAAGCCATGCACGCCTTCAGAGGAGAATGCTGGTATTGATCTCTTGAGCCGAGACCCTAAGCCATGCACGCCTTCTGAGGAGAATGCTGGAATTGATCTCCTGAGCTGAGAGCCTAAGTAATGCACCACTTCTGTGAAGAATGCTGGTATTGATCTCCCGTGCTGAGATCCTAAGCCATGCACGCCTTCTGAGGAGAATGCTATTATTGATCTCCCGAGCTGAGACCCTAAGCCATACACGCCTTCTGAGGGGAATGCTGGTATTGATCTCCGGAGCTGAGATCCTAAGCCATGCACGCCTTCTACGGAGAATGCTGGAATTGATCTCCCGAGCTGAGACCCTAAGCCATGCATGCCTTCTGAGGAGAATGCTGGTATTGATCTCCCGAGCTGAGACCCTAAGCCATGCAGGCCTTCTGAGGAGAATGCGGTTATTGATCTCCCGAGCTGAGACCCTAAGCCATGCACGCCTTCTGAGGAGAATGCTGGTATTGATCTCCCGAGCTGAGATCATAAGCCATGCACACCTTCTGAGGAGAATGCTGGTATCGATCTCCGGAGCTGAGATCCTAAGCCATGCACGCCTTCGGAGGAGAATGCTGGTATTGATCTCCGGACCTGAGATCCTAAGCCATGCACGCCTTCTGAGGAGAATGCTGGTATTGATCTCCCGAGCTGAGATCCTAAGCCGTGCATGCCTTCTATGGAAAATTCTGGTATTGATCTCCCAAGCTGAGACCCTAAGCCATCCACGCCTTCTGAGAAGAATGCTGGAATTGATTTCTTGAGCTGAGACCCTAAGCCATGCACGCCTTCTGAGGAGAATGCTGGTATTGATCTCCCGAGCTGAGATCCTAAGCCGTGCATGCCTTCTATGGAGAATTCTGGTATTGATCTCCCGAGCTGAGACCCTAAGCCATCCACGCCTTCTGAGAAGAATGCTGGAATTGATTTCTTGAGCTCAGATCCTAAGCCATGCACGCCTTCGGAGGAGAATGCTGGTATTGATCTCCGGAGCTGAGATCCTAAGCCATGCACGCCTTCTAAGGAGAATGCTGGTATTGATCTCCCGAGCTGAGATCCTAAGCCATACACGCCTTCTGAGGGGAATGTTGGAATTGATCTCCCGAGCTGAGATCCTAAGCCTTCTGAGGAGAATGCTGGTATTGATCTCCTGAGCTGAGACCCTAAGCCATGCATGCCTTCTGAGGAGAATGCTGGTATTGATCTCCCGAGCTGAGATCCCAAGCCATGCACGCCTTCTGAGGAGAATGCTGGTATTGATCTCCCGAGCTGAGACCCTAAGCCATGCATGCCTTCTGAGGAGAATGCTGGTATTGATCTCCCGAGCTGAGACCCTAAGCCATGCACGCCTTCTGAGGAGAATGCTATTATAGATCTCCCGAGCTGAGACCCTAAGCCATGCACGCCTTCTGTGGAGAATGCTGGTATTGATCTCCCGTGCTGAGATCCTAAGCCATGCATGCCTTCTGAGGAGAAATCTGGTATTGATCTCCCGTGCTGAGATCCTAAGCCATGCACGCCTTCTGAGGAGAATGCTGGTATTGATCTCCCGAGCTGAGACCCTAAGCCATGCAGGCCTTCTGAGGAGAATTCTGTTATTGATCTCCCGAGCTGAGACCCTAAGCCATACACGCCTTCTGAGGGGAATGTTGGAATTGATCCCCCGAGCTGGGACCCTAAGCCATGCACGCCTTCTGAGGAGAATGCTGTTATTTATCTCCCGAGCTGAGACCCTAAGCCATACACGCCTTCTGAGGGGAATGTTGGAATTGATCTCCCGAGCTGAGACCCTAAACCATACACGCCTTCTGAGGGGAATGCTGGTACTGATCTCCGGAGCTGAGATCCTAAGTCATGCATGCCTTCTAAGCAGAATTCTGGTATTGATCTCCCGAGCTGAGATCCTAAGCCATGCACGCCTTCAGAGGAGAATGCTGGTATTGATCTCCTGAGCTGAGACCCTAAGCCATGCACGCCTTCTGAGGAGAATGCTGGTATTGATCTCCCGAGCTGAGATCCTAAGTAATGCACGCCTTCTGTGAAGAATGCTGGTATTGATCTCCCGTGCTGAGATCCTAAGCCATGCACGCCTTCTGAGGAGAATGCTATTATTGATCTCCCGAGCTGAGACCCTAAGCCATGCACGCCTTCTGAGGAGAATGCTGGTATTGATCTACCGAGCTGAGACCCTAAGCCATGCATGCCTTCTGAGGGGAATGCTGGTATTGATCTCCCGAGCTGAGATCCTAAGCCATGCACGCCTTCTGAGGAGAATGCTGGTATTGATCTCCCGAGCTGAGATCCTAAGCCATGCACGCCTTCTGAGGAGAATGCTGGTATTGATCTCCCGAGCTGAGACCCTAAGCCATGCAGGCCTTCTGAGGAGAATGCTGTTATTGATCTCCCGAGCTGAGACCCTAAGCCATACACGCCTTCTGAGGGGAATGTTGGAATTGATCTCCCGAGATGAGACCCTAAGCCATGCACGCCTTCTGAGGAGAATGCTGTTATTGATCTCCCGAGCTGAGACCCTAAGCCATACACGCCTTCTGAGGGGAATGTTGGAATTGATCTCCCGAGCTGAGACCCTAAGCCATACACGCCTTCTGAGGGGAATGCTGGCACTGATCTCCGGAGCTGAGATCCTAAGTCATGCATGCCTTCTAAGGAGAATTCTGGTATTGATCTCCCGAGCTGAGATCCTAAGCCATGCATGCCTTCTAAGGAGAATGCTGGTATTGATCTCCCGAGCTGAGACCCTAAGCCATGCACGCCTTCTGAGGAGAATGCTGGTATGGATCTCCCGAGCTGAGATCCTAAGCCGTGCATGCCTTCTATGGAGAATTCTGGTATTGATCTCCCGAGCTGAGACCCTAAGCCATCCACGCCTTCTGAGGAGAATGCTGGAATTGATTTCTCGAGCTGAGATCCTAAGCCATGCACGCCTTCTATGGAGAATGCTGGTATTGATCTCCCTAGCTGAGACCCTAAGCCATGCACGCCTTCTGAGGGGAATGTTGGAATTGATCCCCCGAGCTGAGACCCTAAGCCATGCACGCCTTCTGAGGGGAATGTTGGAATTGATCTCCCGAGCTGAGATCCTAAGCCATGCACGCCTTCTGAGGAGAATGCTGGTATTGATCTCCCGAGCTGAGACCCTAAGCCATGCATGCCTTCTGAGGAGAATGCTGGTATTGATCTCCCCTGCTGAGATCCTAAGCCATGCACGCCTTCTGAGGAGAATGCTGGTAGTGATCTCCCGAGCTGAGATCCTAAGCCATGCACGCCTTCTGAGGAGAATGCTGGTATTGATCTCCCGAGCTGAGACCCTAAGCCATGCAGGCCTTCTGAGGAGAATTCTGTTATTGATCTCCCGAGCTGAGACCCTAAGCCATACACGCCTTCTGAGGGGAATGTTGGAATTGATCCCCCGAGCTGAGACCCTAAGCCATGCACGCCTTCTGAGGAGAATGCTGTTATTGATCTCCCGAGCTGAGACCCTAAGCCATACACGCCTTCTGAGGGGAATGTTGGAATTGATCTCCCGAGCTGAGACCCTAAACCATACACGCTTTCTGAGGGGAATGCTGGTACTGATCTCCGGAGCTGAGATCCTAAGTCATGCATGCCTTCTAAGCAGAATTCTGGTATTGATCTCCCGAGCTGAGATCCTAAGCCATGCACGCCTTCAGAGGAGAATGCTGGTATTGATCTCTTGAGCCGAGACCCTAAGCCATGCACGCCTTCTGAGGAGAATGCTGGAATTGATCTCCTGAGCTGAGAGCCTAAGTAATGCACCACTTCTGTGAAGAATGCTGGTATTGATCTCCCGTGCTGAGATCCTAAGCCATGCACGCCTTCTGAGGAGAATGCTAATATTGATCTCCCGAGCTGAGACCCTAAGCCATACACGCCTTCTGAGGGGAATGTTGGAATTGATCCCCCGAGCTGAGACCATAAGCCATGCATGCCTTCTGAGGAGAATGCTGTTATTTATCTCCCGAGCTGAGACCCTAAGCCATACACGCCTTCTGAGGGGAATGCTGGAATTGATCTCCCGAGCTGAGACCCTAAACCATACACGCCTTCTGAGGGGAATGCTGGTACTGATCTCCGGAGCTGAGATCCTAAGTCATGCATGCCTTCTAAGCAGAATTCTGGTATTGATCTCCCGAGCTGAGATCCTAAGCCATGCACGCCTTCAGAGGAGAATGCTGGTATTGGTCTCCTGAGCTGAGACCCTAAGCCATGCACGCCTTCTGAGGAGAATGCTGGTATTGATCTCCCGAGCTGAGACCCTAAGCCATGCATGCCTTCTGAGGAGAATGCTGGTATTGATCTCCCGAGCTGAGATCCTAAGCCATGCACGCCTTCTGAGGAAAATGCTGGTATTTATCTCCCGAGCTGAGATCCTAAGCCATGCACGCCTTCTGAGGAGAATGCTGGTATTGATCTCCCGAGCTGAGACCCTAAGCCATGCAGGCCTTCTGAGGAGAATGCTAGTATTGATCTCCCGAGCTGAGACCCTAAGCCATGCACGCCTTCTGTGGAGAATGCTGGTATTGATCTCCCGTGCTGAGATCCTAAGCCATGCACGCCTTCTGAGGAGAATGCTGGTATTGATCTCCCGAGCTGAGATCATAAGCCATGCACACCTTCTGAGGAGAATGCTGGTATCGATCTCCGGAGCTGAGATCCTAAGCCATGCACGCCTTCGGAGGAGAATGCTGGTATTGATCTCCGGACCTGAGATCCTAAGCCATGCACGCCTTCTGAGGAGAATGCTGGTATTGTCTCCCGAGCTGAGATCCTAAGCCGTGCATGCCTTCTATGGAAAATTCTGGTATTGATCTCCCAAGCTGAGACCCTAAGCCATCCACGCCTTCCGAGAAGAATGCTGGAATTGATTTCTTGAGCTCAGATCCTAAGCCATGCACGCCTTCGGAGGAGAATGCTGGTATTGATCTCCGGAGTTGAGATCCTAAGCCATGCACGCCTTCTAAGGAGAATGCTGGTATTGATCTCCCGAGCTGAGATCCTAAGCCATACACGCCTTCTGAGGGGAATGTTGGAATTGATCTCCCGAGCTGAGATCCTAAGCCTTCTGAGGAGAATGCTGGTATTGATCTCCTGAGCTGACACCCTAAGCCATGCATGCCTTCTGAGGAGAATGCTGGTATTGATCTCCCGAGCTGAGATCCCAAGCCATGCACGCCTTCTGAGGAGAATGCTGGTATTGATCTCCCGAGCTGAGACCCTAAGCCATGCATGCCTTCTGAGGAGAATGCTGGTATTGATCTCCCGAGCTGAGACCCTAAGCCATGCACGCCTTCTGAGGAGAATGCTATTATAGATCTCCCGAGCTGAGACCCTAAGCCATGCACGCCTTCTGTGGAGAATGCTGGTATTGATCTCCCGTGCTGAGATCCTAAGCCATGCATGCCTTCTGAGGAGAAATCTGGTATTGATCTCCCGTGCTGAGATCCTAAGCCATGCACGCCTTCTGAGGAGAATGCTGGTATTGATCTCCCGAGCTGAGACCCTAAGCCATGCAGGCCTTCTGAGGAGAATTCTGTTATTGATCTCCCGAGCTGAGACCCTAAGCCATACACGCCTTCTGAGGGGAATGTTGGAATTGATCCCCCGAGCTGAGACCCTAAGCCATGCACGCCTTCGGAGGAGAATGCTGTTATTTATCTCCCGAGCTGAGACCCTAAGCCACACACGCCTTCTGAGGGGAATGTTGGAATTGATCTCCCGAGCTGAGACCCTAAACCATACACGCCTTCTGAGGGGAATGCTGGTACTGATCTCCGGAGCTGAGATCCTAAGTCATGCATGCCTTCTAAGCAGAATTCTGGTATTGATCTCCCGAGCTGAGATCCTAAGCCATGCACGCCTTCAGAGGAGAATGCTGGTATTGATCTCCTGAGCTGAGACCCTAAGCCATGCACGCCTTCTGAGGAGAATGCTGGTATTGATCTCCCGAGCTGAGATCCTAAGTAATGCACGCCTTCTGTGAAGAATGCTGGTATTGATCTCCCGTGCTGAGATCCTAAGCCATGCACGCCTTCTGAGGAGAATGCTATTATTGATCTCCCGAGCTGAGACCCTAAGCCATGCACGCCTTCTGAGGAGAATGCTGGTATTGATCTCCCGAGCTGAGACCATAAGCCATGCATGCCTTCTGAGGGGAATGCTGGTATTGATCTCCCGAGCTGAGATCCTAAGCCATGCACGCCTTCTGAGGAGAATGCTGGTATTGATCTCCCGAGCTGAGACCCTAAGCCATGCATGCCTTCTGAGGAGAATGCTGGTATTGATCTCCCGAGCTGAGACCCTAAGCCATGCAGGCCTTCTGAGGAGAATTCTGTTATTGATCTCCCGAGCTGAGACCCTAAGCCATACACGCCTTCTGAGGGGAATGTTGGAATTGGTCCCCCGAGCTGAGACCATAAGCCATGCACGCCTTCTGAGGAGAATGCTGTTATTGATCTCCCGAGCTGAGACCCTAAACCATACACGCCTTCTGAGGGGAATGCTGGTACTGATCTCCGGAGCTGAGATCCTAAGTCATGCATGCCTTCTAAGCAGAATTCTGGTATTGATCTCCCGAGCTGAGATCCTAAGCCATGCACGCCTTCAGAGGAGAATGCTGGTATTGATCTCCTGAGCTGAGACCCTAAGCCATGCACGCCTTCTGAGGAGAATGCTGGTATTGATCTCCCGAGCTGAGATCCTAAGTAATGCACGCCTTCTGTGAAGAATGCTGGTATTGATCTCCCGTGCTGAGATCCTAAGCCATGCACGCCTTCTGAGGAGAATGCTATTATTGATCTCCCGAGCTGAGACCCTAAGCCATGCACGCCTTCTGAGGAGAATGCTGGTATTGATCTCCCGAGCTGAGACCCTAAGCCATGCATGCCTTCTGAGGAGAATGCTGGTATTGATCTCCCGAGCTGAGACCCTAAGCCATGCAGGCCTTCTGAGGAGAATGCTGGTATTGATCTCCCGAGCTGAGACCCTAAGCCATGCACGCCTTCTGTGGAGAATGCTGGTATTGATCTCCCGTGCTGAGATCCTAAGCCATGCACGCCTTCTGAGGAGAATGCTGGTATTGATCTCCCGAGCTGAGATCATAAGCCATGCACACCTTCTGAGGAGAATGCTGGTATCGATCTCCGGAGCTGAGATCCTAAGCCATGCACGCCTTCGGAGGAGAATGCTGGTATTGATCTCCGGACCTGAGATCCTAAGCCATGCACGCCTTCTGAGGAGAATGCTGGTATTGATCTCCCGAGCTGAGATCCTAAGCCGTGCATGCCTTCTATGGAAAATTCTGGTATTGATCTCCCAAGCTGAGACCCTAAGCCATCCACGCCTTCTGAGAAGAATGCTGGAATTGATTTCTTGAGCTGAGACCCTAAGCCATGCACGCCTTCTGAGGAGAATGCTGGTATTGATCTCCCGAGCTGAGATCCTAAGCCGTGCATGCCTTCTATGGAGAATTCTGGTATTGATCTCCCGAGCTGAGACCCTAAGCCATCCACGCCTTCTGAGAAGAATGCTGGAATTGATTTCTTGAGCTCAGATCCTAAGCCATGCACGCCTTCGGAGGAGAATGCTGGTATTGATCTCCGGAGCTGAGATCCTAAGCCATGCACGCCTTCTAAGGAGAATGCTGGTATTGATCTCCCGAGCTGAGATCCTAAGCCATACACGCCTTCTGAGGGGAATGTTGGAATTGATCTCCCGAGCTGAGATCCTAAGCCTTCTGAGGAGAATGCTGGTATTGATCTCCTGAGCTGAGACCCTTAGCCATGCATGCCTTCTGAGGAGAATGCTGGTATTGATCTCCCGAGCTGAGATCCCAAGCCATGCACGCCTTCTGAGGAGAATGCTGGTATTGATCTCCCGAGCTGAGACCCTAAGCCATGCATGCCTTCTGAGGAGAATGCTGGTATTGATCTCCCGAGCTGAGACCCTAAGCCATGCACGCCTTCTGAGGAGAATGCTATTATAGATCTCCCGAGCTGAGACCCTAAGCCATGCACGCCTTCTGTGGAGAATGCTGGTATTGATCTCCCGTGCTGAGATCCTAAGCCATGCATGCCTTCTGAGGAGAAATCTGGTATTGATCTCCCGTGCTGAGATCCTAAGCCATGCACGCCTTCTGAGGAGAATGCTGGTATTGATCTCCCGAGCTGAGACCCTAAGCCATGCAGGCCTTCTGAGGAGAATTCTGTTATTGATCTCCCGAGCTGAGACCCTAAGCCATACACGCCTTCTGAGGGGAATGTTGGAATTGATCCCCCGAGCTGGGACCCTAAGCCATGCACGCCTTCTGAGGAGAATGCTGTTATTTATCTCCCGAGCTGAGACCCTAAGCCATACACGCCTTCTGAGGGGAATGTTGGAATTGATCTCCCGAGCTGAGACCCTAAACCATACACGCCTTCTGAGGGGAATGCTGGTACTGATCTCCGGAGCTGAGATCCTAAGTCATGCATGCCTTCTAAGCAGAATTCTGGTATTGATCTCCCGAGCTGAGATCCTAAGCCATGCACGCCTTCAGAGGAGAATGCTGGTATTGATCTCCTGAGCTGAGACCCTAAGCCATGCACGCCTTCTGAGGAGAATGCTGGTATTGATCTCCCGAGCTGAGATCCTAAGTAATGCACGCCTTCTGTGAAGAATGCTGGTATTGATCTCCCGTGCTGAGATCCTAAGCCATGCACGCCTTCTGAGGAGAATGCTATTATTGATCTCCCGAGCTGAGACCCTAAGCCATGCACGCCTTCTGAGGAGAATGCTGGTATTGATCTACCGAGCTGAGACCCTAAGCCATGCATGCCTTCTGAGGGGAATGCTGGTATTGATCTCCCGAGCTGAGATCCTAAGCCATGCACGCCGTCTGAGGAGAATGCTGGTATTGATCTCCCGAGCTGAGATCCTAAGCCATGCACGCCTTCTGAGGAGAATGCTGGTATTGATCTCCCGAGCTGAGACCCTAAGCCATGCAGGCCTTCTGAGGAGAATGCTGTTATTGATCTCCCGAGCTGAGACCCTAAGCCATACACGCCTTCTGAGGGGAATGTTGGAATTGATCTCCCGAGATGAGACCCTAAGCCATGCACGCCTTCTGAGGAGAATGCTGTTATTGATCTCCCGAGCTGAGACCCTAAGCCATACACGCCTTCTGAGGGGAATGTTGGAATTGATCTCCCGAGCTGAGACCCTAAGCCATACACGCCTTCTGAGGGGAATGCTGGCACTGATCTCCGGAGCTGAGATCCTAAGTCATGCATGCCTTCTAAGGAGAATTCTGGTATTGATCTCCCGAGCTGAGATCCTAAGCCATGCATGCCTTCTAAGGAGAATGCTGGTATTGATCTCCCGAGCTGAGACCCTAAGCCATGCACGCCTTCTGAGGAGAATGCTGGTATGGATCTCCCGAGCTGAGATCCTAAGCCGTGCATGCCTTCTATGGAGAATTCTGGTATTGATCTCCCGAGCTGAGACCCTAAGCCATCCACGCCTTCTGAGGAGAATGCTGGAATTGATTTCTCGAGCTGAGATCCTAAGCCATGCACGCCTTCTATGGAGAATGCTGGTATTGATCTCCCTAGCTGAGACCCTAAGCCATGCACGCCTTCTGAGGGGAATGTTGGAATTGATCCCCCGAGCTGAGACCCTAAGCCATGCACGCCTTCTGAGGGGAATGTTGGAATTGATCTCCCGAGCTGAGATCCTAAGCCATGCACGCCTTCTGAGGAGAATGCTGGTATTGATCTCCCGAGCTGAGACCCTAAGCCATGCATGCCTTCTGAGGAGAATGCTGGTATTGATCTCCCCTGCTGAGATCCTAAGCCATGCACGCCTTCTGAGGAGAATGCTGGTAGTGATCTCCCGAGCTGAGATCCTAAGCCATGCACGCCTTCTGAGGAGAATGCTGGTATTGATCTCCCGAGCTGAGACCCTAAGCCATGCAGGCCTTCTGAGGAGAATTCTGTTATTGATCTCCCGAGCTGAGACCCTAAGCCATACACGCCTTCTGAGGGGAATGTTGGAATTGATCCCCCGAGCTGAGACCCTAAGCCATGCACGCCTTCTGAGGAGAATGCTGTTATTGATCTCCCGAGCTGAGACCCTAAGCCATACACGCCTTCTGAGGGGAATGTTGGAATTGATCTCCCGAGCTGAGACCCTAAACCATACACGCTTTCTGAGGGGAATGCTGGTACTGATCTCCGGAGCTGAGATCCTAAGTCATGCATGCCTTCTAAGCAGAATTCTGGTATTGATCTCCCGAGCTGAGATCCTAAGCCATGCACGCCTTCAGAGGAGAATGCTGGTATTGATCTCTTGAGCCGAGACCCTAAGCCATGCACGCCTTCTGAGGAGAATGCTGGAATTGATCTCCTGAGCTGAGAGCCTAAGTAATGCACCACTTCTGTGAAGAATGCTGGTATTGATCTCCCGTGCTGAGATCCTAAGCCATGCACGCCTTCTGAGGAGAATGCTATTATTGATCTCCCGAGCTGAGACCCTAAGCCATACACGCCTTCTGAGGGGAATGCTGGTATTGATCTCCGGAGCTGAGATCCTAAGCCATGCACGCCTTCTACGGAGAATGCTGGAATTGATCTCCCGAGCTGAGACCCTAAGCCATGCATGCCTTCTGAGGAGAATGCTGGTATTGATCTCCCGAGCTGAGACCCTAAGCCATGCAGGCCTTCTGAGGAGAATGCTGTTATTGATCTCCCGAGCTGAGACCCTAAGCCATACACGCCTTCTGAGGGGAATGTTAGAATTGATCTCCCGAGCTGAGACCCTAAGCCATGCACGCCTTCTGAGGAGAATGCGGTTATTGATCTCCCGAGCTGAGACCCTAAGCCATACACGCCTTCTGAGGGGAATGTTGGAATTGATCTCCCGAGCTGAGACCCTAAGCCATACACGCCTTCTGAGGGGAATGCTGGTACTGATCCCCGGAGCTGAGATCCTAAGTCATGCATGCCTTCTAAGGAGAATTCTGGTATTGATCTCCCGAGCTGAGATCCTAAGCCATGCATGCCTTCTAAGGAGAATGCTGGTATTGATCTCCCGAGCTGAGACCCTAAGCCATGCACGCCATATGAGGAGAATGCTGGTATGGATCTCCCGAGCTGAGATCCTAAGCCGTGCATGCCTTCTATGGAGAATTCTGGTATTGATCTCCCAAGCTGAGACCCTAAGCCATGCACGCCTTCTAAGGAGAATTGCTGGTATTGATCTCCTGAGCTGAGACCCTAAGCTATGCATGCCTTCTAAGGAGAATGCTGGAATTGATTTCTCGAGCTGAGATCCTAAGCCATGCAAGCCTTCTATGGAGAATTCTGGTATTGATCTCCCGAGCTGAGACCCTAAGCCATGCAGGCCTTCTGAGGAGAATGCTGTTATTGATCTCCCGAGCTGAGACCCTAAGCCATACACGCCTTCTGAGGGGAATGTTGGAATTGATCTCCCGAGCTGAGACCCTAAGCCATACACGCCTTCTGAGGGGAATGCTGGTACTGATCTCCGGAGCTGAGATCCTAAGTCATGCATGCCTTCTAAGGAGAATTCTGGTATTGATCTCCCGAGCTGAGATCCTAAGCCATGCATGCCTTCTAAGGAGAATGCTGGTATTGATCTCCCGAGCTGAGACCCTAAGCCATGCACGCCTTCTGAGGAGAATGCTGGTATGGATCTCCCGAGCTGAGATCCTAAGCCGTGCATGCCTTCTATGGAGAATTCTGGTATTGATCTCCCGAGCTGAGACCCTAAGCCATGCACGCCTTCTGAGGAGAATGCTGGTATGGATCTCCCGAGCTGAGATCCTAAGCCGTGCATGCCTTCTATGGAGAATTCTGGTATTGATCTCCCGAGCTGAGACCCTAAGCCATGGATGCCTTCTAAGGAGAATGCTGGTATTGATCTCCTGAGCTGAGACCCTAAGCTATGCACGCCTTCTAAGGAGAATGCTGGAATTGATTTCTTGAGCTGAGATCCTAAACCATGCAGGCCTTCTATGGAGAATTCTGGTATTGATCTCCCGAGCTGAGACCCTAAGCCATCCACGCCTTCTGAGGAGAATGCTGGAATTGATTTCTCGAGCTGAGATCCTAAGCCATGCACGCCTTCTATGGAGAATTCTGGTATTGATCTCCCTAGCTGAGACCCTAAGCCATGCACGCCTTCTGAGGAGAATGCTGGAATTGATCTCCCTAGCTGAGACCCTAAGCCATGCACGCCTTCTAAGGAGAATGCTGGAATTGATCTCCCGAGCTGAGATCCTAAGCCATGCACGCCTTCTGAGGAGAATGCTGGTATTGATCTCCCGAGCTGAGACCCTAAGCCATGCACGCCTTCTGAGGAGAATGCTGGTATTGATCTCCCGAGCTGAGATCCTAAGCCATGCACACCTACTAAGGAGAATGCTGGTATTGATCTCCCGAGCGACCCTAAGCCATGCACGCTCCTGAGGAGAATGCTATTAGTGATCTCCAGAGCTGAGACCCTAAGCCATGCATGCCTTCTAAGGAGAATTCTGGTATTGATCTCCCGAGCTGAGACCCTAAGCCATGCACGCCTTCTGAGGAGAATGCTATTATTGATCTCCCGAGCTGAGACCCTAAGCCATGCACGCCTTCCAAGGAGAATGCTGGTTTTGATCTCCCGAGCTGAGATCATAAGCCATGCACGCCTTCTGAGGAGAATGCTGGTATTGATTTCTCTAGCTGAGATCCTAAGCCATGCACGCCTTCTAAGGAGAATTCTGGTATTGATCTCCCGAGCTGAGACCCTAAGGCATGCACGCCTTCTGAGGAGAATGCTGGAATTGATCTCCCGAGCTGAGAGCCTAAGCCATGCACGCCTTCTGAGGAGAATGCTGGAATTGATCTCCTGAGCTGAGACCCCAAGCCATGCACGCCTTCTGAGGAGAATGCTGGTATTGATCTCCCGAGCTGAGACCCTAAGCCATGCACGCCTTCTAAGGAGAATGCTGGTATTGATCTCCCTAGCAGAGATCCTAAGCCATGCACGCCTTCGGAGGAGAATGCTGGTATTGATCTCCCTAGCTGCGGTGTCTGCTGCGTCTAAAGCACATCTCCTTGAGGAGTTAGAAATGAGTTTCCCCTCTTCAACTAACTGCTCTGCCTTAGTTTTGTGTTCGTCTGGGAGATATTGGAGCAGTTGCTCCATCTCATCCCAGTGTGCCCCGTCGTACCTAGCTAGTAGGCCCTGTGTGTTTGCGATGCGTAAATGGGTAGTGGATTGAACAGCTACTCATTTCCCTGAGGCATCTGTAAGTTTGGATTCTTTATCTGGAGGAGGTGCATCCCCACAAGTTTGTGAGTTAGCTCTTTTGCGAGCGTTGTAGAGTCAAGGGGTAATTGTCCCTTAATAAACGCAGGATCTGATGGTGAGGGTTTTATTTTTTATCTACCCTTGGAGTTTAAATACATGCTCTGACAGGGTCTTTAAAGATATCATCTGCATGCCTCATCATGCCTTCAAGCATAGGGAGTGTTTGGCTTGACCTGTGCGTAGTGTTTCAAATAGAAAGCCCTCCTCTAATGTCTCTTTATGTAATGGTACCCCAATGATACTCTGCTGCTCTGGCAATGAGCTGTTCATAAGCCATATTATCATCTGGTGGTGATGGCTTTGCTGGGTGAAGGTCTGGCTCATTGTCTACTGGAGGTCACTGGTGTAATCATTCCATGGGTCTGCAGGCAAATGAGTATCATCACCACCTTATCCACATCTGGATCTGGATGTGGAGATCCCTGAGGCGTTATGTGTAAGGGCTCTTCAATTATTAACTGTGGAGAAGAAGGTGGAGGAGAGGAGGGTTGTGGGGCAGGATAAACACGGATAGTAGCCATGTCCTTCTTCTTTAAGGGAATCTTATCAGCGGTGTCCTCTCCAGGATGCTTGTGTTTGGCTGGATTATGTCCAGTATCAGGATTAATTAAAATGTTCTTTTGTTTGGGATCCAAATTGGCCTTAAGAACATCTAAAACTGGTTCTGGAGGCTCGAGAACATTGTCCTCGGATTTCGGCTAGTCTTTAGAATGTTTCGGCTCAGAAGCGAGTTGGTGTTTCGAAGCGGAGGGTTTTGGCTCCAAACCAGATTTGTCCTGGAGCCTAATGATTTCGGATCCGAAGGTAATTTCTTCTGACTCGATGGAAGGCGTGACGGTTATAAAAGATTATCTATCGTACAAATGTGAGTATCAACTTTAATACACAACCATTGCATTGTAGTTTAAATTTAAATCTAGCACTAAGGAACAAATAGGGCCTTCCATAATATCCTATATGTGTATCACTTAAAATTTATATTTTGGACTTTTCACAGACACTTTATAATACTCTATCAACATATGCTGTGTCTTCGTCACCTGACCTGTTAGAACCCACCTGTTTAGTAAGTATTCAACTAAATATCAAGAAATTATAAAGAAAACAGATCAGGTCGTTGTCAAAAAGAACAAGCCTTGTTTCTACAGACCTTTGTGTTTCTATCATTCTAACTACTTTTCTCCTCTTTTTGATCAAAATGAAAAGTGAAATAAACATGAAAAATAGACTGTATTGATTACATGTCTTGCCTTGTTGGCTATCAATTGAGAGGTTTTGACCATATTACATGTTAATGAACTACAGGTTTTGCCAACTGTTTAGTTAAAAAGTATATTGACTGTAATTTGACCTGCTATGTGAGATATTAAATAAGTTCTTTACAAGTTTTTATTAAAAAATATCTATTGTATATTTTCTTTAGGCAATACGTGGCTACTCCTGAAGAAGGCGCTGGTCGCCGAAACGCGCGTCAATAGTATTTTTGGGCCACTTTTTATGCTTCATTTATAAATTTGTGATATTGCTTTTTATATATATTGATGTGATTTGGTCTGAATAGATTTTGGATACAAATCTTTTAATGCAATATGCACTTTTCATGCAATTATGTCAATAAAAAGCAGAACCTGATTTGTTTATGTGTTACCTCTCTCTCTTGTCATTGTACAGACAAGCCTTTATAAATTGCCTAGGTTGGTATTTTCCATATAGTGGAACGACACCTGACCAGGGCGGAGCGGACCGTGACAATAATGGCCTACACAGATGATGATGCGGAACGACACCTGACTAGGGCACACCTGACCAGGGCAGAGTGTACAGTGATAATACTGGCCACAACAGATGATGACGCAGAATGACACCTGACCAGGGCGGAGTGCATAGTAATAATACTGGCCATGGGGGAGGAGCCACGCTAGCAACCAAGAAGGCCGCGTAGGCTCCCGGCTCCGCCGACCTCGGCCTCCCACCGGAATATCTGTCAATTATCCTGTCTTTGAGCCCAGCCACAATGTGTATGAACCTGTCGTGAGATTAATGGTGCTATCCCGAGATCTCTACTTGCTCGGCTGACGAAGATATGTCGAGTGGAAGTTTGCGGCCTAGATCTGCCCGGAAGCCAGGGTCTCGAGTGCTGGCCCATCCGGGTTTCAGTTGAACAACATCGGCTTTGGTGGTGTAATTGGGTCCGGTCTACCGGTGTGGAAAGAGAAAACATTTTCTTTCGCTTTTTCGGATTGATGTGGACGACGGTTGGCTGCCTTGGTGAAGGTTGTTGGAGGGGTGACAACCTAACGCTAGCAGTTGTGGACGGGGGCCCTGCCCGGTGACCCGGTAACCGGCCCGCTGGTGTTCGCTGGGTTTGGTTCTCCGCCTGCGGTGGCAGCCCCAGGATACCATCGAAACAATACATAAGTCTCCCTCTGTAGTCGACCGTCTCCTATTTGCCCGTTCCCCTTTGAGAGATTGAGCCACTGGGGGAAGCGATCATGATCGACACCGATCGAAGAGTGACTGAACAGACTGCGAGTGACCCATCGCTGCGAACGGTGTTGGCGGCCATTGAGTCACTTCAGGTGTACGTCGAAGACCGCATTCAGACGACGATGGAGCGCTTGGTTGAGATGCTACGAATTGGACCGGACCCTACTCCACTACAAGAAACAGCGACAACCGAGACACCCAATATGGCCACTCTGATGAAGGAAGAAGACCCCCCATTGTGTGCACTTTCGTTCTACTACTTTGTCTTGCATTGAGTTCTATTATAGTTTCTTTGCACTCGGACTGTCTTGTGGAAGAGGTGGTTTATCAGGAGGGGACTCATGTGTCTGATCGGAAGGGGCAAGGATGAGATCGAAAGACTGGGTTTGACTCAAGCATCGATGGGCACGGGATTTGCTGAACTTATGCTATAGTAGTCGACCGTCTCCTATTTGCCCGTTCCCCTTTGAGAGATTGAGCCACTGGGGGAAGCGATCATGATCGACACCGATCGAAGAGTGACTGAACAGACTGCGAGTGACCCGTCGCTGCGAACGGTGTTGGCGGCCATTGAGTCACTTCAGGTGTACGTCGAAGACCGCATTCAGACGACGATGGAGCGCTTGGTTGAGATGCTACGAATTGGACCGGACCCTACTCCACTACAAGAAACAGCGACAACCGAGACACCCAATATGGCCACTCTGATGAAGGAAGAAGACCCCCCATTGTGTGCACTTTCGTTCTACTACTTTGTCTTGCATTGAGTTCTATTATAGTTTCTTTGCACTCGGACTGTCTTGTGGAAGAGGTGGTTTATCAGGAGGGGACTCGTGTGTCTGATCGGAAGGGGCAAGGATGAGATCGAAAGACTGGGTTTGACTCAAGCATCGATGGGCACTGGATTTGCTGAACTTATGCTATAGTAGGCTGGGCGGTGTTTGAAGATTCCCTCATTAAGACACATAATTGTTGTCCGATTGATTTCTAGACTTCAACTTGGGGGTACTTGGTTCCGGCAGGGGGGTGAGGGGGGGGGGGGGGAAAGGGGGGGGGGAAGGGGGGGGGGAAACGGGGGGGGCCCACCGGGAGCCTGTACGAACATGCCCTCCTCCACTTCTCTTCTCTACTTCGGTAGACTTTTTCTTTTAGAACCTAGTTAGTTGGGGCGACAGGCACGCTGCTATTGGGGGTTAGGCGATAGCCGTTTGCAGGGGTGCAGGGTGGGGGGATGGGTTTATTGTTTTCTTATTATTATCGCCCATATGGTTTTCTCTCTTTTTCATTTTTTTCTCAGCCTTTCCTTTACTCGTAATACTGGCGAAATATCCTGACGTTGATCCATATTTCTAGTACCTGGTTGCCATGATTCTCCTGTTGTTCTGATTTTATGGGTGGGAAGGTCTTGAGGATTCCCAACTAAACTGTTAACCGGTTATACTGAAGCAAATTTATTTTGTGCTTAATAGTGCGAGCCTCTCGAATATCTTTGCTGTTTCAAGACTATCCTGTTTTTTTGTACCAATTCACCCTGTCATTATTGGATGTATGTATGGCACCAGATACGACTGTTTATTTTTTGCTTTAAACAATAAACAGATTTATTAAAAAAAAAAATAATAATACTGGTGTAGGAAGGTGGCTACCTGACTATGGTTACCCCAGATTTTTTGCCTGTGTTTAGCTGGTTTTTTGACTTAGTTGACCTGGTTCCCTGCTAATCAGGGCCCCAGGCCATCTGCTCTCTCTGTAAAATGGATTCCATGTACCCTAGGTACATACCAATTGGAAATGGACTCCTTGTCAGCCCCTGTAGAATGCACTATAGGTGCACAGGGCATAGGAGCCACTAAGGCCTACCAGGGGCTGCAGCATATCTTTTGCCACCCCTGGCTGGTTCTTAAATTGACACAACTGGCTGATCACTCAGCTGGGGTAAGGTGGTGTACACACCCCTTGCTTAGATATAGTATACCTATGTCTAAACCTATATCTGGACACATGTAAACCTGTGAGCCACTCCTATAGACAGGCCTCACCAATCCTGGAGGCTGGGTGCATGGTTTTTATGTGAGATGGAGCTCTAGCATGAGCTGAGCCTGTCTGCAGCCGTCGGGAACAAATCCCTAAGCTGTTTCAGGATAATGCCATACCATATACTATTAAGTGCCTTATAATCCTCGCGGCTATTTAGCAACTCTGGTTTGGCTTTATCAAAACATGTCGTGTAAGGTGTCATACGCTTTGGAATACCATCCCCTCGCCAGTTCTGGCGACGGGGATGGCATTCCACCCCTCTAGAGGGGTAAGACATGTTACTTCACTTTAATGCGGTTGATTTCTCCAAAGGCCTTAAGATCCACAAAATGGATGCCTCTGCCACAGACAAATGTCTGGACCCCTGGAGCTGACCGAAACCCAGTCAAGGGGGTCCTGGACAAAGGGTTTCCTGTCACAGGAGGGTGTCACCGCCCTCCAGACAGGAGATAGTGTATTGTAGCAGGGAGGTTTGAAAGAAACCAGACACTGCCTGGGGCGCACAAGGCTGCCCCTTGCATAATCCGGCCAAACCGGTTCTGGGGCACTCCAGCCCTCGTGCCAGGGCGGCCTGGATCAAAGGAAGGGGGTGTATCCACCCACTTCCTGGGTCCCACCCATAGGAGGGGACCTAGCAGGTAATCACGCCCACCAGATTCGAATAAGAGTGGGAGCAGTGCCAATGCACAGCAGATTTCCTGGAAGAAACATTTGAAACGATATTCTGGACCCTTCGCCCTCCATCTCAACGTGGAAGCCCGAAGAATCTCCCTTGTGGTCAAGGAGTGACCACCCTGCAGCAGCAGGCACCATCCAGCCCTCGACGTCTACTTAGTTGCAGTTCCCGCCGGAACTCGAGCGACTGAGATCGACGAGATCAAGCCTGCCCAGCTTCTAACAGCCCGATCCACAGTCCCTGCAAAGCTGAGACCCGTGGAGGCGACCGGAAGCGTGGGGCACGCCATCTTGAAGTGACCACGAGACGCTGACCGTGCAGCCCACGAGTGACCCTCGAAGCTGTACACCGGGGTTTGAGAAGCCCCCACCCTGAGCTACTCCTGAGCCGAAGTTCAGCCCTCCACACTCGACGAGTGCTGCGTGGGGCCCTTTGGCACGATTTGGCTCAACGCGTTGGCCCGGTCACTTGCCAGCTGGCTTGTGGTCCCTGTGCCGACGAACTACAAAAGAAGACTCGTGATTCTGGTTGCTCCAGATCCACACCAGCTCCCCTGAAAGGGAGCCCCGACTCTGACCTTCCTGGTCCGAGTGAGACGCCATCTTCCAATCCCGCGTGGATTGCTCTTACCAAGGCTTGTTTGCTCCAAACCGGAAGCCGACTGCACCGACGGTGAGAGCCTGCGTGGGACAGATCGTGACCTGCTCCTGGACGTCGCAGATGCCCCAGAGCCCACGTGACAGCGAAGAGAAGCGCCTCGACGACCACCTGATTGCGCCCGACATTGCCTGGTTCCGTCCTGGTTCCACCCTGGTCACTGCTGAGTGACCCAGACTCTGTCCCCTCTGCTTTCAGGTACTCTACAACTTGAGTCCACCCTTGGACTCCACCGGACACTTCGTCTTCACCCTGCCTGCAGCCCTTTCAGCTTCAAGCACCAAGAGCCTGCGTGTCAAAACCCGACGCCACTTCGACCCTGGGCACCCACTTCCTGTGGGTGAGGTAACTTTGCTCCGCCGGTGTTCCCACACTGGTGCACACCTCTAGGGTCTGTGTGTTAAGTTTTGTTCCTCTAGGTTCAGCGGAAGTGTCCTTAAACTTTAACTATTTGACTTTTACGCACCATTGGTTAACATTGGTGCATGCGTGCGCTTTCCGCACATCTCCCGAATCCCGAGGGCCATTCCCGACTTCAGCATTGCTTGTCCTGACTGCTCCCAGCGATTCCCTAGGCCCTAGGCCTAACCACTGTTCGAGTGGCCTCTCTTATACCACTTGTTTAGTATATGGTTTGAGTGGCCCCCCGCCCTCATCCATAATTGTGCAACTTTGTATGTTTAAACAGTGCTTTTGATTTAACGCTTGTGCCCCTTTATTCATAAAGAATACTGGGGATTGTTTTTAGTAATAAACACATATATTTTTATAATATATACTTGTGTGGTGTCCTTTCATTTGGTATTACAGGATTGTATGTGGTAAAACAGCTCGCTTAACACGACCTCTTAAGTTAAGCCTTTAGGCTGCTTAGTCCATGCTACCCCTAGGATAGCTTGTCTAATAAGGTTGACTTACAACCAGACACCATAAGGGGATTGTTTGGTCAGGTAGTAGGTGGTTCCAGAATTGGAAACATCCCCTACCAGGCCAACTTCTCACATTGGTGAGCAGCGGTGCGGATTTGAGCTTGCTGTTGTTTTACCATTGCAATCTTTATATCAAATTGAAAGATCACATCAAGTACCTCTAGGTACATATAAAATCAAAAGCTTAGCATATTAAGTTCTACTGAACTTAGTAGTTGTAGGGTTAAGGGAGTAGCACACCCCTGACTACAACTCACTAGCAAGGTCCAGTAGGAAAACACTTAGTGTAGGTAAGTGCACCACTTACACCTCACTAGTAACCATGTCTGACACAGGAAAAGCCTCAGGGTCTGCTCCTGTGACAGTTGACCCTACCCAGGCAACTTTTGGATATGACAAACTAACCCGCAGAGACTTGATTGCCTTGTGCAAAGCAAGAGGGTTAAAAAGGGGCAGAAGCCCCACCTGCCTAATCCTGGTAGAAATCCTAGAACAGGATGACTTAGAGAAGGCAAAAGCAGCTTCCCTAGATACAGGAACTGGAGAGAACCCCCCTGTAGTTGATCCCCCTGAAGAGGAGGATGATGATGACTTGGATGAGGACTCAGATGGTGGGGACTCACAAGTACAGGATCAGGGTAGCCAGGTTCCAGTTGGTAGGCTTAGCCAGGCCAACTTGGACCTACTGGGGAATGGAGAGGGCCAGCACCTCCCCAGAACCCAACATGTGATTCTCCCAGGCAACAGAAGAGTGAGATCTCCCTCAGGGGACTCTCATCTTTCTAGTGCCTCCAGAGAATCAGAGAGGGGCATGACTGCTTCTCAGAAAGCTGAGCATAGGGCCAGAATGAGGGCTGTCCAACTCCAAATAGAGAGGGAGGAGGTAGCCTTGGCTCAAGCTAAACTTAGCATGGCCCAAGCTAAACTTGCCCTGGCAAGAGAGAAAAAATTGTGTGGCTTAGATGCCACTGGTGGCAGCAATATTCCTAAAGAGAAACCCAGGTCCTATGATAGTAGAAACCTGACAAAGATTGTGCCCCCCTACAAGGAAGGGGATGACATCCACAAATGGATGACTGCTCTTGAGAGAGCCTGCATGGTACAGCAGGTTCCTGAGGAACAGTGGGCAGCAATCTTATGGTACTCCTTTTCAGAGAAAGGGAGAGACAAGCTCCTCACTGTTAGACATGAGGATGCAAACAATTACAAAGTCCTGAAGAGTGTTCTGATAGATGGGTTTGGCTTAACCACTGAACAGTACAGGTTGAAGTTCAGAGATACCCAGAAGACACAGACTCAGGATTGGACTGATTTTGTAGATTGTGCTACTAAGGCTCTGGAGGGTTGGCTACATGGCAGCAAAGTACATGACTTTACAGGATTGTATAATTTGATTATGAGGGAGCAGATCCTAAGTAATTGTCAGAACCAGCTCTTACACCAGCACCTGGTAGACTCTGATCTGACCTCTCCCCAAGAATTGGGAAAGAAGGCAGACAAATGGGTCAGAACCAGGATTAGGCCTAAGAATCAGGACAGTAACCAGAAGAAGGAGTCTACCAAGCCTCAAGATAAGGGTGGGGATAAAAGTAAAGAAAAGACTTCCCCAGGGCCCCAAAACTCCAAGGATGGGGGTGGGTCCCAAGACACTTCTTCAACTGAGAAAAAACCCTATTGTTATCCCTGTAAACAGGTGGGGCATTACAAAACAGACAGCTGTTGTCCCAAGAATAACAATAAAGAAAATATACCTCCAAAGCCAGCTTCAACACCTCCTGTTACTGTCAGCAGTAATCCCCCAGGAAGTGGAAGCACACCCAGGAATCTGGGTGGGTTTACTTTTGGAAATCAGGTGGACCCTGGCCTATCCAGGTCCCCATCACCCAATGATCTTGTTTATGAGGCTGGCATGGGGTTTGCCAACTTCTCTGCTTGCCCAAATACTTTGAGCAAGTATAGACAAGAACCCATCATCAATGGTTTAAGAGTTGAAGCTTTTAGAGACACAGGGGCTAGCATCACCATGGTGGCTGATGGCATAGTCCCCTCTAAGCAACTTTTACCTGGTGCCACATACCAGGTAATAAACATTGATGGCATCCAAACAAATCATCCCATGGCAGTAGTAAGTCTCAGCTGGGGAGGTGTCACTGGCCCAAAGAGAGTGGCAGTGTCCCCAAACTTGCCTGTAGACTGTCTACTGGGTAATGATTTAGAAATCTCAGCCTGGGCTGGGGTTGAACAGGAAATCCATTCTAGAATGGTAAATTCCAATGGAAAGGTTAGTGGGGCTGTAATGGCTACAGCCCCAATTCAAGATGTCCTTCCTGAAAAGGTTGGTAGGGCGGAGATACTCCCTGCCCCATCTTTAGCAAAAGCTCTTCCCGAACAGAATAGCAAAGCTGTTATGATAACAGCAGAAACCCAAACTGAGCCTCCTCCTGAAAAGGTTGGTGGGGCTGTGATGGCCACAGCCCAAACTCAAACTGACACGTGTGTTGTGAAACCTGAAATGATGGATAACTCCACACAAACTGAGAGCATGGAGGAGGAAGAGAAATCTCCCCCTCACCAGACTTTAGGACAGGATCAGCCTCCTCAGGGAACTGATCTTACCCCTGATGAAGGAACTGCCCCAGAGGTGGTTGGGCCTAGCCTGACAGAACCTCTGATGTCAGTGGACCCTTCTCAGGTGGGACCCAGTCTGGAGCAGGTAACCTGCCCCTCTCTCCCTTGCCTTAGCCAGCCCAGGGCTGCAGAGGACAAGAAGGACAGTGAGACCCAGAGGGCCCCCTGTCAAATAAAGCACCCCCATCAAAAGATTAGGTGCACCAAAACTAGTAGCCCTAGTAAGGTGAAAACTTTAAAAACTCCTGAGGGAGCCCCCTTAAAAACAGTTAGGGACCTCCCCCAGATGGATTCTGTTGGGCACAGCCAAACCTGGGACCCAAAGGGCCCAAACCTGAACTGTCCCTCCAGCAAGCCAAACAGAGGGACCCAGCCTCCAGCTTTAGGTAGCCAGAGGTTGACCCTGAGAGCACAGTGCAACTCAGTTAAAGAAAGAAAGGCACCCCTGGTGGAAGATAATTGGAGGAAGCTAAGCCCTAATTTAGTAGAGCCTCACTTCAATACTCCAT
The DNA here is from genome assembly GCF_964261635.1 of Lissotriton helveticus. NCBI lineage: Eukaryota > Metazoa > Chordata > Amphibia > Caudata > Salamandridae > Lissotriton > Lissotriton helveticus. The sequence goes on from NW_027611939.1 coordinate 135,902, forward strand.
ATCCAAACCAGCCTTTAACTTTGCATAAACACACCCAAGGTAGTGATTCCCTATGGTGGAGACCCTCTAATACCCAAAGGGTGAGGGACTGCTTAGTGGACCATGAGACAGGGGGTACCCATGCTAGTGCAGGTACTTCCTTATATGGCCACTCAGGCAATATAGGCTTACCTGGCCAAGGATAGCCTTATCTCCTTTCGTTTGGGGGGGGGTTATGTAGGAAGGTGGCTACCTGACTATGGTTACCCCAGATTTTTTGCCTGTGTTTAGCTGGTTTTTTGACTTAGTTGACCTGGTTCCCTGCTAATCAGGGCCCCAGGCCATCTGCTCTCTCTGTAAAATGGATTCCATGTACCCTAGGTACATACCAATTGGAAATGGACTCCTTGTCAGCCCCTGTAGAATGCACTATAGGTGCACAGGGCATAGGAGCCACTAAGGCCTACCAGGGGCTGCAGCATATCTTTTGCCACCCCTGGCTGGTTCTTAAATTGACACAACTGGCTGATCACTCAGCTGGGGTAAGGTGGTGTACACACCCCTTGCTTAGATATAGTATACCTATGTCTAAACCTATATCTGGACACATGTAAACCTGTGAGCCACTCCTATAGACAGGCCTCACCAATCCTGGAGGCTGGGTGCATGGTTTTTATGTGAGATGGAGCTCTAGCATGAGCTGAGCCTGTCTGCAGCCGTCGGGAACAAATCCCTAAGCTGTTTCAGGATAATGCCATACCATATACTATTAAGTGCCTTATAATCCTCGCGGCTATTTAGCAACTCTGGTTTGGCTTTATCAAAACATGTCGTGTAAGGTGTCATACGCTTTGGAATACCATCCCCTCGCCAGTTCTGGCGACGGGGATGGCATTCCACCCCTCTAGAGGGGTAAGACATGTTACTTCACTTTAATGCGGTTGATTTCTCCAAAGGCCTTAAGATCCACAAAATGGATGCCTCTGCCACAGACAAATGTCTGGACCCCTGGAGCTGACCGAAACCCAGTCAAGGGGGTCCTGGACAAAGGGTTTCCTGTCACAGGAGGGTGTCACCGCCCTCCAGACAGGAGATAGTGTATTGTAGCAGGGAGGTTTGAAAGAAACCAGACACTGCCTGGGGCGCACAAGGCTGCCCCTTGCATAATCCGGCCAAACCGGTTCTGGGGCACTCCAGCCCTCGTGCCAGGGCGGCCTGGATCAAAGGAAGGGGGTGTATCCACCCACTTCCTGGGTCCCACCCATAGGAGGGGACCTAGCAGGTAATCACGCCCACCAGATTCGAATAAGAGTGGGAGCAGTGCCAATGCACAGCAGATTTCCTGGAAGAAACATTTGAAACGATATTCTGGACCCTTCGCCCTCCATCTCAACGTGGAAGCCCGAAGAATCTCCCTTGTGGTCAAGGAGTGACCACCCTGCAGCAGCAGGCACCATCCAGCCCTCGACGTCTACTTAGTTGCAGTTCCCGCCGGAACTCGAGCGACTGAGTTCGACGAGATCAAGCCTGCCCAGCTTCTAACAGCCCGATCCACAGTCCCTGCAAAGCTGAGACCCGTGGAGGCGACCGGAAGCGTGGGGCACGCCATCTTGAAGTGACCACGAGACGCTGACCGTGCAGCCCACGAGTGACCCTCGAAGCTGTACACCGGGGTTTGAGAAGCCCCCACCCTGAGCTACTCCTGAGCCGAAGTTCAGCCCTCCACACTCGACGAGTGCTGCGTGGGGCCCTTTGGCACGATTTGGCTCAACGCGTTGGCCCGGTCACTTGCCAGCTGGCTTGTGGTCCCTGTGCCGACGAACTACAAAAGAAGACTCGTGATTCTGGTTGCTCCAGATCCACACCAGCTCCCCTGAAAGGGAGCCCCGACTCTGACCTTCCTGGTCCGAGTGAGACGCCATCTTCCAATCCCGCGTGGATTGCTCTTACCAAGGCTTGTTTGCTCCAAACCGGAAGCCGACTGCACCGACGGTGAGAGCCTGCGTGGGACAGATCGTGACCTGCTCCTGGACGTCGCAGATGCCCCAGAGCCCACGTGACAGCGAAGAGAAGCGCCTCGACGACCACCTGATTGCGCCCGACATTGCCTGGTTCCGTCCTGGTTCCACCCTGGTCACTGCTTAGTGACCCAGACTCTGTCCCCTCTGCTTTCAGGTACTCTACAACTTGAGTCCACCCTTGGACTCCACCGGACACTTCGTCTTCACCCTGCCTGCAGCCCTTTCAGCTTCAAGCACCAAGAGCCTGCGTGTCAAAACCCGACGCCACTTCGACCCTGGGCACCCACTTCCTGTGGGTGAGGTAACTTTGCTCCGCCGGTGTTCCCACACTGGTGCACACCTCTAGGGTCTGTGTGTTAAGTTTTGTTCCTCTAGGTTCAGCGGAAGTGTCCTTAAACTTTAACTATTTGACTTTTACGCACCATTGGTTAACATTGGTGCATGCGTGCGCTTTCCGCACATCTCCCGAATCCCGAGGGCCATTCCCGACTTCAGCATTGCTTGTCCTGACTGCTCCCAGCGATTCCCTAGGCCCTAGGCCTAACCACTGTTCGAGTGGCCTCTCTTATACCACTTGTTTAGTATATGGTTTGAGTGGCCCCCCGCCCTCATCCATAATTGTGCAACTTTGTATGTTTAAACAGTGCTTTTGATTTAACGCTTGTGCCCCTTTATTCATAAAGAATACTGGGGATTGTTTTTAGTAATAAACACATATATTTTTATAATATATACTTGTGTGGTGTCCTTTCATTTGGTATTACAGGATTGTATGTGGTAAAACAGCTCGCTTAACACGACCTCTTAAGTTAAGCCTTTAGGCTGCTTAGTCCATGCTACCCCTAGGATAGCTTGTCTAATAAGGTTGACTTACAACCAGACACCATAAGGGGATTGTTTGGTCAGGTAGTAGGTGGTTCCAGAATTGGAAACATCCCCTACCAGGCCAACTTCTCACAACTGGCAACAACAGATTATGACGCAGAATAGCACCCGACCAGGGAGGAGCGGATAGGGACAATACTGGCCACAACAGATGATGACACAAAATGACACCCGGCCAGGGAGGAGTGTATAGTGACAATACTGGCACACAACAGATGATGATGCGGAACGACATATGACCAGGGCGGGGAGTATAGTAGTAATACTAGTCACAACAGGTGATGACGCAATGGCCTGCATCTTTAAGTGGAGTTGATGTAACATTTCATTATGATCTGACTTTCGGCATTCAAGAATTTCTGCACTATACACAAAATATACCACAAACTCCTAATATCCTACACACTGAGGACTATAAGAGAGTCTTCTATACAGATGGCTCTGCACGTCCTGTGGTTGTTATGACACAGAGATACTCCGTGACATGTGCTGCATGCAGGGAAATTGTGAAAATGTCAAATTCAAACCACTGTAGACTTAAATTAAAACCTTTGGTGACCGCACTGCACAGCTCGCAGATATTCACGCCTAAATGCTCACATGACAGAAGGCTGATCCATCCATTACCACACTGATAGTGTCAGATTCATCCTTCCGTGCAATTGTACAATATTGATTTAGCACAATGGCATTTCAAAAGGTACAAGACATTCAAAAAGAAAACCCATTTAAAATAAGCAAGCGCAAGGTAAGCAGTTTTCTTTTTTTTAATTTTAATTTTCCCTCGTCGTCGGCTGTTGACTAACGCCACCTTTACTTCACGGGCAGCTCCAGTGCATAGATTCCTCATAGGGAAGTAAGATGAGTTGCAGCGCACAGACTCATAGTGTCCTAAGAAGCAGTGCAGTGCACAGATCCCTCACAGTGCAGTAGGATGCAGTGCACAGATCTCTCACAGTGCAGTAAGATTCAGTGCACAGAACCCTCATAATACAGTCAGATGCAATGCAGTGCACACATTCCTCACAGTCCATTAAGATGCAATGCAGCGCACAGATCCCGGATAGGTCCCCGGATAGAAGAGCCCAGCTCAGCCCCCCAGGGCCCACGGAGAGAAGAGTCCAGCTCAGGTCCAGGGGCCCCGGATAGAAGAGCCCAGCTCAGCCCCCAGGGCCCCCGGATATAAGAGCCCAGCTCAGCCCCAGGGGCCCCCGGATAGAAGAGCCCAGCTCAGCCCCAGTGGCCCCCAGATAGAAGAACCAAGCTTAGCCTCAGGGGCCCCGGGATAAAATAGCCCAGCTCAGCCCTAGGGCCCCCAGATAGAAGAGCCCTGCTCAGCCCCAGGGGCCCCCAGATAGAAGAGCCCAGCTCAGCCCCAGGGGCCCCCAGATAGAACAGCACAGCGCAGCCCCAGGGCCCCCTGGATACAAGAGCCCAGCTCAGCCCCAGAGGCCCCCGGATAGAAGAGCCCAGCTCAGCCCCCAAGGGCCCCAGGATAGAAGAGCCCAGCTCAGCCCCAGGGACCCCTGATAGAAGAGCCCAGCTCAGCCCCAGGGGCCGCCCGGATAGAAGAGCCCAGCTCAGCCCCAGGGGCCCCCGGATAGAAGAGCCCAGCTCAGCCCCAGGGGCCCCGGATAGAAGAGCCCAGCTCCGTCCCAGGGCCTCCGGATAGAAGAGTCAGCTCAGCCCCAGGGGCCCCGAATAGAAGAGCCCAGCTGAGCTCCAGGGGCCCCGGATAGAAGAGCCCTGCTCAACCCCAGTGGCCCCCGGATAGAAGAGCCCAGCTCAGCCCCAGAGGCCCCCGGATAGAAGAGCCCAGCTCAACCCAAGGGCCCCCGGATAGAAGAGCCCAGCTCAGCCCCAGGGGACCCCGGATAGAAGAATCCAGCTCCGCCCCAGGGGCCCCCGGAAAGAAGAGCCCAGATCAGCCCCAGGGCCCCTGGATAGAAGAGCCCAGCTCAGCCCCAGGGGCCCCCGGATAGAAGAGCACAGCTCAGCCCCAGGGCCCCCAGATAGAAGAGCCCAGCTCAGCTCCAGGACCCCCGGATAGAAGAGCCCTGCTCAGCCCCAGGGCCCCCAGATAGAAGAGCCCAGCTCAGCTCCAGGACCCCCGGATAGAAGAGCCCAGCTCAGCCCCAGTGGCCCCCGGATAGAAGAATCCAGCTCCGCCCCAGGGGCCCCCGGAAAGAAGAGCCCAGATCAGCCCCAGGGCCCCTGGATAGAAGAGCCCAGCTCAGCCCCAGGGGCCCCCGGATAGAAGAGCACAGCTCAGCCCCAGGGCCCCCAGATAGAAGAGCCCAGCTCAGCTCCAGGACCCCCGGATAGAAGAGCCCTGCTCAGCCCCAGGGCCCCCAGATAGAAGAGCCCAGCTCAGCTCCAGGACCCCCGGATAGAAGAGCCCAGCTCAGCCCCAGTGGCCCCCGGATAGAAGAGCCCAGCTCAGCTCCAGGGCCCCCAGAAAGAAGAGCCCAGCTAAGCCCCAGAGGCCCCCAGATAGAAGAGCCTAATTCAGCCCCCAGAGCCCCCGGATAGAAGAGCCCAGCTCAGCCCCAGGGCCCCCAGATAGAAGAGCCCAGCTAAGCCCCAGAGGCCCCCAGATAGAAGAGCCTAATTCAGCCCCCCAGGGCCCCCGGATAGAAGAGCCCAGCTCAGCCCCAGGGGCCCCTGATAGAAGAGCCCAGCTCAGCACCCCAGGGGCCCCCGGATAGAAGAGCCCAGCTCAGCCCCAGGGCCCCCAGATAGAAGAGCCCAGCTAAGCCCCAGAGGCCCCAGATCGAAGAGCCCAGCTCAGCCCAGCTCCTGCAGAGATTCCCTCCAAGATTATTCAGTCTATTTCCGCAAACACAGCAGAAGGTGCGGACAATCTCCTACCTGAGCAAAGACCTGTGCAGACATGTCCAGGCTCTCTCCTCCTGGGGCTGGGGGGGCCGGGGCAGATCTGGGGTCTGAAGGGGGCAGGGGCAGAGCTGGGGTCTGAGGAAGGGCAGGGGCAGATCTGGGGTCTGAGGGGGGCAGATCTGGGGTCTGAGGGGGGGGGGGTCTGTGAGGGTCTGAAGATGAAGATAACTGCACAGACACACAGGGTCCTCCCTCCTCTGCAGAGGCAGGAAGTGATGTCAGCACCGTTGCTGGTGCTGTCTCTGCCGCCACTGACCCGGAAGAGGAAACCCTTGTTTCATCCTATATGCAGCTCAGTGGTTTCATCAGCAGGTGAGGAGCGCCCTCTGGTGGCCGCTGACGGAACCGCTGCCTCCAACAGGGAAACAAGCACTGGCGCCTGCAAAGACACAGATGTGGATGTTTTAAGACACTCACAGTCCATGACAGGCCTCACCCCTGCATGGTGTGCTCTTGAGGAGCATCATATTCAGCCCCTCATGCCAGGTCTGCTCCCCCCTCAGTGAAATACCAGCAATGTGTTCATTGTTTAAACTTCTGCAAAGGAACAGACATGACATTCAGGAGTGAATTGAAATGACAACTTGTATTTCATTCAATGTGTGCAATGTAGACACAGCTGCTGCAAAGAAGCTGAGCAGCGTTTCTAATGTTCCTGTTCCTGGGGGTGATTCTTTATGTTCAACAGGGCCGTAAATCCTCAAACCATAGCTGCCAAGGTTTCAGATTGCATGTGTGACATTTTCATAATTGCAGTGAAATTATGAGTGACATTTCAATGACTATGAGTGACACTGTCTTGCGGCGGGCAAAATCAAGTAATGAAGATTGGGGAAACAGATAAATATCAGAAATTACCCCTATTTGAGCAACAAGAAACTCTAACAAGTGCATCAACGCAGCAGAAATGGAAGGAAGGGCACTAACCGGAGACAGCAACATGACTGCAGCTCTCAGTGACAGAGACATTTTCCCCCTGAAATAAAAACAAACACATAAGTCCGTGGAAAAAGCAAAATATCAGAAATTACGCCCTTTAAAACAGTATTAGCTTTGGAAAGACGTTCAAGATTCTGCATAGCCCCTGAATTGCAAACTGACTAACCTACAGCCCCTTTCTAAGATGAATGTTACTGGAAGGGGGCCTGCTAGCAAAAGGCTTGTGTTTTAAAACTTCATGGGATATAAATTGCACACAGAAGATCAAGGTAATGAAGAAATCATTTTTAAAACCATTAAGTGTGAACTGTAACTCGTCATGTTTTCTTTTTAAGGGACCACTTCTCCCTTTTCCCGTCTTCATACTGCTTTTCAAAAAAGTTTTTTTTTGGCATTTATAAAAACAGAAGAGTTCAGGTCTTACAAGCAATATTCTGCTTAGGCGGTATGTGGAGAGCAGGGCACGTGCACACTCCAGTACGGATGACAGCGCTGGGTCAGGTGTAACATGAAAACAAAGTACAGAACTCCCATGATCGCTTTTAGGTGACCTCGAGACGCCACAATGTACTAAAGAAACAGCCCATGGAAAATAAAATGCAATCGTTTTGACAAAAACACAGTCATGTAGCCAAGATCCGGAGTACGTGCAAAACAAGAGGGGTTCGATATTAAATACACTCGTATCACTGCTAAACAATTCCCAAGCAGGCCTCTGCAACAGGGTATGAAATAATTGCATAACATTATGATGTGAATGCAGAGCCCGCACACTGCCCAGATGAACAGAAGGCCCTGCACACATTTGTTTTCAGAAGTTGCTGTCACGGAGACCTACTACATAGATAATGAGCACGTGAGCTGCGCTGAATTAAGTTCGCTAGAAGAAACCAAGAGAACCCATTTACTAAATAGTCTATAAACAAAGCTACATTGGCACAACTTAGCTGAATAGCTTAGACAATTGTGACAAATGAGGCCTCTGTCTTTACAACAATGGAATTAGACACCTACAATGTATTTGCATATTTTGTAAAAAATAAAGCTCTGTTACACACGCTAGTTACATGATGAAAGAGAGCGCACGACAGGAACGTTGTACCACACATAAATCAAGGACAATTTGCAATTAAAGACATTTTTACTTTTTAAGGAACGCTACAAATTGAAGATATTTTCCATTCTTATTGAACGATGCCACTCCAGGAAGCAAAAGCTTAGCCGGGACTGCATAGAAGAGGGTTTCGCTGTGAATAAGCAGCACAACCTTTTACTATTTAGAACAAACAACTCAGGTCACAAACTGGCACTGAAAGTATTAGGAACAGCAGCACTGGCAGCGCGTTAGCGCTATTAATAAAATGTAAAGTACACTGTGAAGAAAACTGATACCTCTCGCGGAGCAGCAATTGTAAGGGCCGGACCTCACCACAATGACTACCTCCGACAATCAACACTCTCCCGCTGCTTTGCACCACATCAGGGTTTGCATTTCTCTGCTGCTTTCTTGTCCACCTCCCCCTTCAGGGGCTCACTCATAAAACAAGGAAAGAAGCAGGTTGAAGTCACAATAAAGTCATGAGACAGAACCATCAGGTGTGACCCACACATGGGTCTCTGACTCAGTGGATGGGGTCTGATGGAGGGGGTATTTCACCCACACAGGGGTCTCTCACTCAGTGGATGGGGTCTGAGGACGGAGGGGGTATTTCACCCACACAGGGGTCTCTCACTCAGTGGATGAAGTCTGATGGAGGGAGGATTTCACCCACACAGGGGTCTCTCACTCAGTGGACGGGGTCTGAGGACGGAGGGGGTATTTCACCCACACAGGGGTCTCTCACTCAGTGGATGGGGTCTGAGGACGGAGGGGGTATTTCACCCACAGGGGTCTCTCACTCATTGGACGGGGTCTGAGGATGGAGGGGGTATTTTACCCACACAGGGGTCTCTCACTCAGTGGATGGGGTCTGAGGACTTAGGGGGTATTTCACCCACACAGGGACGGTGGCGAGGGTGAGGTCAGCGGAGCTAAGCTGGCAGTTCGTGGTGTAGAAGCTGAGTCGTCTGTTGAGGTACGCTGGTCCAGTGTTGTGGAGTGCCTTGTATGCGTGGGTGAGGAGCTTGAAGGGGATCCTCTTGTTGACGGGGAGACAGTGCAGGTCTCTCGGGTGGGATGTGATGTGGCTGTGGCGGGGGGTGTTGAGGCTGAGGCATGCAGAGGCATTCTGTATGCGTTGTAGTCTTTTCTGGAGTTTGGCGAGGTTCCTGCGTAGAGGGAGTTGGCGTAGTCCTGCCTGCTGGTGACAAGGGCCTGGGTGACTGTCCTTCTGGTTCCGGTGGGGATCCATCTGTAGATCATGCGGAGCACGCAGAAGGTGTTAAAGCAGGAGGAGGATACGGCGTTGACTTGCTGGATGCTTGACAGTGATGAGTCCTGAATGGACCCCAGATTGTGTGCGTGGTTGGTGGAAGTTGATGAAGCTCCCAGTGTGGCCGGCCATCAGGCGTCGTCCCAGGTGGACGGGGTGAAGCCGTCTTGTCCGAGTTCATTTTCAGGCGGCTGTCCTTCATACATTCGGTGACGGCCTTCATTCCTTCGTGGACGTTGGTTTTGGCAGTGGTGGGGGCCTTGGTGAGGGAGAGGATCAGTTGGAGCTGGGGTTGGAGAGTTCCTTCATGATGTTGAAGAGCTCTTTGCTGTTATGTGCGTTGTTGTAAAGCGTTCCTTGAAGGAAGTCCTTTTGACAGTTTGGATGCGTCTGCGCTCTTTTGGGCTGCATTGCCAGCTGGTGTTTGTTCGTGGTGCCACTTCATCTCGAGCCTTCGACAGGTCTGCTTGGATGCCTGGAGGTCGGCGGTGAACGAGATAGATTTTCTGTTGGTGCGTCGGTTTGAGGGTTTCTTGATCAGGCGAGAGTGTTGTGAGGTAATATGAATTTTTATGGTCAAGAAATGTCCCCTAACGTGAACCCCACTGTCTCCATTTACGTGCTTCAAGTACATGTAACTTCCCTCCATGACCAGATATGAAGACGCAAATACATTTGCGTCCAACGTTAACAAGTCCTCTTTCAGATCCACCATGAATGGATTGAATATTCAGTTCCTAAGTATGCCATGCCAACGTCTTTACATGGTGCACTTTCACTTTTCTCTGGCTTTACAGAGCTAGGCCCTGATTTCTGCCATCAAATCCTTTCTGCTCTCTGCCTCCTGAAAGCTGCAGCCTGGATCTGCATCCATGACCTTTACCTTACTCCCTGCGCGGCGAGCGGTACCCGGCCCGGCCTGCTTGCCTGCCAAGACAGTAATTTGCCTTCAAGTTATCTGCTCCGCTCCTCGAAAATACATTCCTGTCTAGTGTTTTAGGTAAACATCCCCCCAGCTGCAGAGCAAAGGGCCCGGCCTTTCTGTCTCCTTACAAGTAATTCATTGCTCCCGTTACCATGGTAGGCCCATGGCCCTCGCATTACACGTAGACACATATGCACGCACTAGCAGTCAGTATAGAATAGCCTCTGCCCGAGAGACCTTTCCTTCTAGATACTACAGTTCTCCAAACACAAGATAGCAGATATGATTGGGTTTAGGTTGTTCTGACACGCCAGACTTCTGTCGCCCTTCTAATGCTAAATGTCAATTCCCCAGCACCCTCTGGTTCCACGTCAATCACACGTCATGCTGCCTGCGCGCGCATCCCTGCCATATATTTCTGCTGACACTGCAGGATTCCTCTAGGGATCCACCCACCTGTGACACTTTCATGTGACGTTTCTAGCACACACCTCCGTGTACGCCCTCGTGCACGCCTTCTGTCTGTCTGTTCTTATCTCGTCTCTTTCAGCTGTTACGCCTTCTGTATCCATCACCACTGTATGCATTTACTATATATATTGTGCACTGTTAATAAAGCATTGTCTATCCCTTCCTGAACCTTCGTGGTGATGGAACATGATACCATGGTTCGAACCATTCCATTTTATGGAATAAAACCCTTATAAACTCAGATTCCACGGACTCTGCCTCTCATTTTGATTGAGCTATTTTATTGAACTTTACCGCATAGAAATTCAGCATACGGTAAATATTTATTTACCACATAATTTGGCGCCCGAATAGGGACCCCTCCCCCACCTTACGCGCCGGCGATGCGTCGCAGGCCTTGCCCCCTGCCACAGCCGTGACGGACAACTACGCGTACCCGCAGGATTTCCTGTATCCCCCTCAGGCCTACGGAGGTGACGGAGACTGCGATCGACATCCAGACGAGGCGGTGAGTGCGGAGGATCCCGACCAGAGCCCAGCCGAGAGAGCAAGGTCCGAGGTGTCTAGAGGCCCACCAGTTCCGAAGTACCTACGTCACGAGTCGAGTCGAGTCCAGTCCGGTCCAGTCCAGTGTCGAGTTTCCGAGGCCTTCTGTTCCGTGCTTCCCGGTGAGTACCGTTGCTGGGGACGCATCTAGACGGGTGCACTAATTTGTGTCCGGTCAAGACGGGTTTGGGTACACAGACCCGGTCTGCACTGTTTTAGCAGTGTATCTGTGCTGTTTAGCAGTACATCAAGTTGTTATAGAATTTCGTTAATATTCAGTATCTGTTAGAAATGTTTAAATGTGTTTAATGTCGTGGTATGAGTGATTGTTTGATCTCCATTACTGTGTTTATTGTATTAATTGTGTTCGAGTTCGAGAAGTATCAAGTTTCAGAATGCCACTGTTCACTAAACTACGTCAGATAGGAACCAGGAAAGGGATACTGGAAGAAGCGGTTCCTGTCCCACCTAGGGACACTCCAGGACATTTTATGTACCACAAGCACGGCTTAGACGCCATACTGTATCTAGACTTGTGGGTCGATTATACGAAGAACCTAGACGAGAAATATAGATGGCCTGTTTCAGGAACATGGGATGTTGAATGCATCATGAGAATAGAAGAAGCGCTCTGGAAAAAGAAAGCCAGACAGTCACAGAAAGATGCCATAGAATTATGGCGTAAGGAATCACAGACGCACAGAGAAAGAATTCAGAAAAGCAGAGAAACATAGAGAAGATTCAGAAAAAGAACGAGAGAAAGAATTAATTGCAGAAGCTGAACGTGTTAGGGCAGAACAAGTAGACCGACAACGAAATACCCTTATGAATGGCATGTATCTTCTTCTGGCCGAGGGCCTGCCTAAGGCCACCCCGGAAGTGCCAAGTAATTTACCGCCACCATTAGTTCCGATTAAAGTAGGCCATAAAAAGACCGCAGCAGATATTTTTCTTTCTTCCTATCTAGAGGATGTAGCTCCAGCATATACTAACATACCCGCACAGCCTGGTAATAATGCACACCTACCCGCTCCAGCTGATCAACCTGTTGTTCATGCTACGACACCCCCTCATGCCCATGTCACGCTTCCCGCTACTGTTCCCACTACAACTGTTCCCGCCGTTGGGCCTGGGAATCCTTTCCCCCGGGGCCCATCTACTGTACATACTTTACCGGCTACGATGACTGACGGTCAGGCTGACGGTCACGCTTCAGGAGGTGCAGAAGGAGGTCATTTTTGGACCCCACCACCAGTACAGCGATTAACAGCAAGAGAATCGAAATTTGCCTAGCTTACGTAACGGTAAGTTTCAATTCTATTAAGGACACGGAGGCGAGGATTATGCTATATCTTCCTTCGCTTTATTAACATAAAGACTCCACAGCAGCTTAGGAAAAGATATAATAAGAACAAAAAATGCTTTAAACATAAAGCATTGACGTAATGTTCAACAAATCAAACAACAACTCCCAAGAGTCTCTTTGCATAACATTAGTCCATAGTCCTTCTACACTGTCCATCATCACTATATAACCGGACTTCTCATCATCTTCCTCCTCTTTCTTCGCGCAGATCACGCTTGAGCCTCATTGGTCCTGTTTAGCACCGTCGTTGCCTGTCAAAAAAGGAACAGCATCAGCGAGGTGGCCCAGGAATGCGACAACAAGGCGAGGAGCATTCAGTGATTAACACAGTACTGACAATGTAAAGGAAAACGCCTTACTTACTGCCATACGGGTGGGTAGAGACACCACTGTGGCCTGGGTGGGATAATCCTCGCCTCCGTGTCCTTAATAGAATTGAAACTTACCGTTACGTAAGCTAGGCAAATTTCGATTCTATGTCAGGACCGGAGGCTTCAGATTATGCTAGTTTAAAGCTTACTTACCACCAACTGAGCCAAATCCACCACCGGCTTAAAATAAAACCTCTTGAAGGTGGAATCCGAGGACCAATCCGCTGCTCGCATTAGGTCCTCCAGACGAGCACCCACCGAGAATGCCTTAGAGGCCATGGCCCCCCTTGCGGAGTGTGCTCCAAAGAGTGAAGTATTGATGCCCGCTTCTTGCATGACCCATCGCACCCACCGAGCAATAGTGGGGGAGGAGACAGCTTTGTGTGGCTTCCGCAGGGCAATCAACAACTGACGCTCGCCCGGAGGGCGCAGATCCAAGGTCAGGTCCTCATATGCTTTGAGGCATTGCACGACACACAACTTAGGAGTGTCAAGAAAGGCTGGATAAGAAATGGAACGCGACGACGTCTTAGTGCGTCGGCCCACGGTAAAAGTAACCCCATCCGGGGAAAAAATGCGTGCAGAGACATCCAGCGCGCGCACGTCAGAGACGCGTCTACAAGAAACCAAACATAACAACATGGCTAACTTCGCCGACAGCTCTTTAAGAGACAGATAGGAATTGGCCGCCACGACAGGAACACATTCAGAACCAAATTGACGTCCCAAAGGACGGAAAACCTGGGTTCTGGCGGCAGCGCGAGGCGAATAGCTCGCAGAAGCCGGCACACAAAAGGATGTTCCCCTACCGGATGGCCATCGATGTTATCATGGCCAGCAGAAATCGCCGATCGAATAGCATTGATCGTCCTATACGCTAGACCCTTGTCGGCCAAATGCGCTAGGAAATTCAGCACGGGAACGAGGCCTGCGACCATGGGATCCAGGTCCCTTCGTAAACACCAACGCATCCACTTAAGCCAAGCGGATCTGTAACGCTTCGTCGTACTATCGGCCCATGCTTTGGAGAGCAAGTGCTCAGCCGACCCCGAAAGGCCCGGGAGCGACCAGGGAGTTCGGGGGACGGAGGTACATGCGCCGCTGCCAGCTTCGCGCACTCTTCCACGATGCGGGCGGAAAGGCGGTCCTCCATGGGCCCGACCACCTCCGTCACGCAGCGATAGATGGAATTGTCCACCGCCTGATAAAACTCGTCATCCTGCAGATAGGGGCAGGGTTCTTCTTCGTATTCCCCTTCCATCTCGGAACCACGGGCAAATGCGGGGCACCCAAGAGGGCGGCAACCGAGAAAGTTCTCGAATGTGGGCAGGCCAAGCGGCTGCGATCACGTTTTGGGCCAACTGACGTGGCAGGTGGGCTGCACCAACCCCCAAGCGCGCAGACCCTCCTCGCCGGGACCGGGTCTACGTACCCCTCAAGCGCGCTAGGCCACACTCGGGTAAAGGTGCACAAAGGCCACCCGAAGGTGATTCACGCAGTCAGAGCCGCTATACAGACCCCAGCGGGCGTCAACGTGGGTAAACTACAGACCCGGGTCACGAGTTGTCAGAGGGGTACGCGAGGGCTGGCACCTGCGCAAGCATACTCCACGGCGCGGCTCCTGGCACTGCGGAGGCGCGCCGAAGGGTCGGCGAGACGACAGGCCGCCCCCTTGCGGTCTAAGTACACACTGCACACAAGTGGGAATAAAGTCGCGTAGGAACGAAGAACGTTCCCGCAACTGGGGACTCTGTAAGGGAATAAACCATGCAATGAGTCCCCCAAATGATCGTACACAAGACAATCAATCACAATGAAAAAGGGAAAAATATAGGAAAGCACTTATCTGGCTGCGGGAGCAGCAAAGAAAGAGGGGGAAAATGATGAGAAGTCCGGTTATATAGTGATGATGGACAGTGTAGAAGGACTATGGACTATTGTTATGCAAAGAGACTCTTGGGAGTTGTTGTTTGATTTGTTGAACATTACGTCAATGCTTTATGTTTAAAGCATTTTTTTGTTCTTATTATATCTTTTCCTAAGCTGCTGTGGAGTCTTTATGTTAATAAAGCGAAGGAAGATATAGCATAATCTGAAGCCTCCGGTCCTGACATAGAATTAGCAATGCAACGTACTCCGAAACCAGCAACAACTGAAAGACTTAAAGAGTATCTTACAGACTGTAGATATGATCCAGTACCCTCTTGATGCTAGACTGGGCCTTGTCCAGCGACGTGAACATATTCACAAACTTGCCCAGCTCGCGGATGAAAGGCTCGCCGAAGAGGCCACCCTGGGCCACAGCACCCGCCTCGGACGAGGCCAGGTCCCCCAGCTTCGGATCCAGCTTGATCAGGAGCGAACGCCGCCTCTCAGTGGACAGGGCACAGTTGGCGTTGCCCAAGAACACGATCACCCTCTGGGCCCAATTCGAGAGCACCTCCGGTGATATGGCGGTGCCATTCGCTCGAGCCTCCTCCGCCATGTCGAGGATCTTCGTGGCGGGCCCGACCGCATCCAACAATTTGTCCTGGCAGGCCCGCCAGGACCGGTCAATCCCTTTCCTGGGGTCCTTCATAAACTTCGCCAAGAAGGTGGCCATCTTGGGGTCCAATTCCGGCGTCATAGCCACTTTCCCTTCCAAAGTTGGCCGAGGGCACTCCCCACGTAGGCAACCCCTCGCCTCCTTTTCTAGGGGCTTGCGCAGTCTGCCTGCAACAAACATCGCCACCGTCTCCCCCGGAGCCCAGGCCGCGGATCGGGGGTGGACAATCTCGTCCGGGTCCAGCATGCCCGACTCATCCCGGGGCATCTCCTTGGCCGAAGGCGCCGGGAGCCAAGAGCGGGTCGACTCCCCGTCGTCATCCGTGTCCGGAGAGTCGTAGATCGGGGAGGCGGGCGCCGTAGTCACGTCGCCCGAAGTATTAGGGTCCACCAAGGGTGCAGGGGGCACCGCCGACGCTTTAGCCAGGAAGGCGTCACGAAGACGCTCGAAAGCGCCCCTGTCCACGCCTTGGGCCTCCGATGAGGGCCCCTCCTTACAAGGCCTCTTCGGGGCGGGTGGCAACCCGCCGGACGTCCCCGGGAGTTCGGGGGACGGAGGTACATGCGCCGCTGCCAGCTTCGCGCACTCTTCCACGATGCGGGCGGAAAGGCGGTCCTCCATGGGCCCGACCACCTCCGTCACGCAGCGATAGATGGAATTGTCCACCGCCTGATAAAACTCGTCATCCTGCAGATAGGGGCAGGGTTCTTCTTCGTATTCCCCTTCCATCTCGGAACCACGGGCAAATGCGGGGCACCCAAGAGGGCGGCAACCGAGAAAGTTCTCGAATGTGGGCAGGCCAAGCGGCTGCGATCACGTTTTGGGCCAACTGACGTGGCAGGTGGGCTGCACCAACCCCCAAGCGCGCAGACCCTCCTCGCCGGGACCGGGTCTACGTACCCCTCAAGCGCGCTAGGCCACACTCGGGTAAAGGTGCACAAAGGCCACCCGAAGGTGATTCACGCAGTCAGAGCCGCTATACAGACCCCAGCGGGCGTCAACGTGGGTAAACTACAGACCCGGGTCACGAGTTGTCAGAGGGGTACGCGAGGGCTGGCACCTGCGCAAGCATACTCCACGGCGCGGCTCCTGGCACTGCGGAGGCGCGCCGAAGGGTCGGCGAGACGACAGGCCGCCCCCTTGCGGTCTAAGTACACACTGCACACAAGTGGGAATAAAGTCGCGTAGGAACGAAGAACGTTCCCGCAACTGGGGACTCTGTAAGGGAATAAACCATGCAATGAGTCCCCCAAATGATCGTACACAAGACAATCAATCACAATGAAAAAGGGAAAAATATAGGAAAGCACTTATCTGGCTGCGGGAGCAGCAAAGAAAGAGGGGGAAAATGATGAGAAGTCCGGTTATATAGTGATGATGGACAGTGTAGAAGGACTATGGACTATTGTTATGCAAAGAGACTCTTGGGAGTTGTTGTTTGATTTGTTGAACATTACGTCAATGCTTTATGTTTAAAGCATTTTTTGTTCTTATTATATCTTTTCCTAAGCTGCTGTGGAGTCTTTATGTTAATAAAGCGAAGGAAGATATAGCATAATCTGAAGCCTCCGGTCCTGACATAGAATTAGCAATGCAACGTACTCCGAAACCAGCAACAACTGAAAGACTTAAAGAGTATCTTACAGACTGTAGATATGATCCAGTACCAGGTAAAGACGGTCGCATGATGCTAGCATCACTACGTATACGACGAGCTTCAGACTATTTAGTGTTATTGCCAGAAATGACGAACTATCTAGATAAAATATATCACTTTATACAAACGGGACAGGGTCCTGAATGTATTTCCGAGGCCATGGCAGAAGGTAGACACTCAAGGTTTAATATTACGATTCCTCATAAAGATCGGCCTGGTGTAAACAAAGACGAGATGGATATACTAACTATATGGGGTCAGAATATTGCAGACGGAAAACATGATAAACAAAAGTGTATAGAGGCCATGTACCGAAAGATCCATAAAGACATAGTAATATTTCATGAAAAAGAGAAGGCTGCAAGAGAAGCAGATACAGACAAGAATGAAACCTCAGAGGAGGATGATCCAGAGAATACAGAAATAATAGCATATGTAGGTAAGGGAAGACCCTTTAATAAAACGATACGTCCAGAAAGCAAGAGACTTTTTCTCTCTGCTATGTCAAATCCGAAAACTCCTCAACATCTATTCCAGGCTACCGATAAAGTACTTCAAGAACGAATGGGGTACCATGTACTCAGTTCCATGGATGAACAAGAACTAGCCCGGTCAGCAGTACAATGGGCTGACAATTCTAATATATATAATGATGATGCAGTAGCGCAAACATTTTTGAACCTCTCCCCAGACGAACAGCGATTAGCTGGTATGTACATGATTCAGCACCTCATCTCGTTGTATAATAGCCAACATTCTGATCCAGGCCCCCTTTCGGATGTACTAGTAGAGTTACTGACGAATAAATGGAGAGGCCTAGGTACCAATTTAATTAAAGTAATTTTAGAACATCGATACAGATATAGTGTCTTCCTGAATCCACAGTTTGTTTCAGCTCCACCCCCGGAAAGGAAAATGTTTTACATAGACAGACAGAACCCTTTACGAGAAGTTCATCCCATTCGGAAACCGGATAACACACTAGAACGCGTGTTTGTATACACGCCCATAACTAAAATGGAATTACTGGAGATGAAGAAAATAGTGCCAAGTCATGATAAAGATCCAGCAGGGTTTCACCGAGAAATAAAAGACATGCTCCTCATGGGAGACTACATGTATCCTGATATTATGAAAATACTGAAAGTACTGTTACCTGCAGGTATTTACGAGAAACTCAAAGAAAAGGAATGGGAGATAAAAAGATTAATTGGACTGAATTAGAAGACGAAGACAAAGGTCGAACCCCAGGTGTAGGTCTTGGGGATAAAACTAAAGCATTACCAGGACTATTAGTACAGATTTTGCCAAGATTATTGACAACTAAAAAGGAGGACTGGGATGCAATCTCAGCCTGCAAACAGAAACACGACGAAGATACTAGCGATTTCTATTCTAGATTTGAGAAATGTTTTATCATTAATAGTGGTATGAAAACTAGTAGCGAGTCTTACCCACATCTTTTTGTAACCAAATTAGTTGAGAACTCCCTACCCCAGGTTAAGAACCGTGTATTGAAAGTCGAGAGCACATGGCAAGCAAATACGCCTTCCCAAATGTTACAAATGTTACAGTACCACCAGAACAGAATTAGAGAGGAACATGATCACGAACAGAGACGTATGAAAGATACGAAAATGAAAATGTTAGTTGCTCAGTCAGTTCCAGCCGACGGTCAGAAAAGGGGTACGACACAGTCCAACAATTCAGCTGCTCCCGCTAAAGGGACATGCAACTATTGTAAACAGCCAGGTCACTATGTAAATGATTGTGCAGTTCTGAAACACAATATAGCTACAGGTAAAACTAAAGAGAGACCACGTCCTCCTAGACAGGACCAGGTTCCACATCAGGTCCAGCATCACAATCCACAGAACTTACAGCCTATGCGCGTTCCACAGTACAGACAACAACTGGTCCTCGACATAATTTTGCCAATAGGAATAATCATAGACCTCAATCAAGTGAATTGACTCCACATCCAGAATAAATCTGTAGTCTTAGTGGTATAGAGGATAATAGCCCACACACTCAAAGGAATATTGTTACAATAAGTGCCAAATAACCAATGAAACCAAAGAAAGTCCAATTGGGACGATTAATTTAATATACCATACAGTAATGTTTGAAAATCAATATATCTATGTACATGTATTTACACAAATCATAAAGCAAAATACACTTTTTGTTAAAAAAGAGAACGTGCACAGAGAAAGATAAAGTAAGTGCTCAAGTGAATGATCAAGAAGATCAGAAGAAAGTGTGGTTGATTTATGTACAAAAGAATAATGAGCCTGTCCTAGGAACTGCTTGTAAAAAATACTTCTTTTTTACTCGCTAATTGCTATGTACAATTCCTTAGTCCTTCAATTGCACCATTGGCAATGAAGAGAGGGGGTAGGGAGTGGACAAGGGACAGGGATTAGTAGGTACAGGCTCCCAAGGGGGAATGTCGTCGACGTTTCGACCCAAAAATGTAGTGGGTGGTTCAAGTCCTCAATAGCGGGTCTTCATCAGGACGGAGTAATGGGGAAGAATTTCTTTCAGAGTGCACGTCAATTAAAAACATTCATTGGGCACCCTTCCGTAGTGCCTTGTCAAGACAAAGTGCGTCGATTAGTCCGCACCCAAAATGTGAGAGTATCCAAAGTTATACTACAGCGTTGATTCACAGCTGTTATTCAAAGTGTCTATAAAGCCAATCTGACTCCGTTTGAAAGTGCATTCGTTAGCCGGTATCGTTGTGTCTCAATTGATACAGACACCCGGTGCCCGTGTCTTCCGTAAGGGCGAGGGGTATTTTGTCTCTCCTCTCTCAGTATCTCCGCTTGCTTACGTTCCGCTTCCCGCACGGGTTCGCGAAATGGAATGCGGAAGCCGGAACAAAAAAAAGAGAGGGAAGTAGGCTTGCCTCTTATTGAGGTTCCTGTAGATCAAGAGGGTCCTTATGTACATAGTCAAGTATTAGGAAAGGATAGAAAGTTTTTGATTGACACAGGGGCAAGTAGAACGACTATTAGTCATGAGGAGGTTCCAGGGGCACCCCTCTCAGGCTCGCAGAATGTTTCCCTTGGATTTTCAGGAAAGCCTATTGTTAATGAAGAATCGAAACCTGTTCCCCTAGCAGTTGGTCCGTTATCACGAACTACAGACTTGTTGCTTACGAAATCATGTCCAGAAAACTTACTTGGTATCAAGACACTGAAGGCTCTAGGAGCAGTTATATGTTGTTCCCCGGAAGGAGTTAGACTGTTTTTACGTGACTTTAAGGGTCACTATGTATTACGAGATTTTGATGCTAGATTGAAATATGTACCAGAACATTTGTGGGCACAAGGCCCAACTGATGTAGGATGTATGCACATTACACCATATCGAGTTACACTCAAGCCAGGAGTTATATTACCCCGAATCCGACAATACAAGTTACCACCTGATACTGTAGTGGCTTTACTGAAAATCATTGACGAGCTCATAGCACAAGGAGTGGTAGTAGAAACCGACTCAAATGTTTGTAATTCCCCTATCATTCCGATCCTTAAACGAACTGATCCGAATGCACCTCCAGTTTATCGACTAGTGATTGATCTACGAGAATTGAATAAATGCATCGTACCACAGTACCCTGTGGTTCCAGACATCTCTTCATTATTGACAGCTATTGACCCAGAGGCTACGTTCTTTACTGTTATTGACCTGAAGAACGCCTTCTTTAGTGTCCCCATTGACCCGGAAAGCCAATACCTTTTCGGATTCTGTTTAAATGGCCGTAGCTTCAATTTGCACGCGCACCTCAAGGATTCACAGAAAGCCCCAGCATCTATAGCCAAGCATTGAAAAGACAACTTGACAGTATCCACATGCCTGCTAACACTGCCCTACTCCAATATGTCGATGATCTATTGATCACCGCCAGAAGCGAATCGGAATGTGAACATGCATCACTGACTGTCTTGTACTTCCTGGCTGACAAGGGACACAAAGTGTCCCCTTCGAAGCTGCAATTCTGTGTTCAGCAAGTGGTGTACCTTGGGTACTTGCTGTCCAAGAGGGGGAGACAGCTAACACCTGATCGCATCCAGTTAATTGTAAATATGCCACATCCCAAGATTCAAAAGGAAGTGCGGGCCTTCATAGGTCTCACCTCTTACTGCAGACAATGGATTCCTCAGTATGCATACCTAGCCAAGCCACTTATACAGTTGACAACCCAGGAGGCAGCGACTTCAACTGTCCTCCCTTGGACTCAGGAGCACACACAAGCTTTTGATGAATTGAAGAAAGCCTTATGTCAAGCTCCAGTTTTAGCGACACCATGTTACAGCAAACCTTTTACACTCTTTGTTACTGAACGTGATGGTACAGCATTGTCTGTCCTCACACAAGATCAAGCAGGTTCACATAAGCCTTGTGCTTACTTTTCAAGTACATTAGATCCAGTAGCCCAGGCTCTGCCTGCGTGCTTGAAATCAGTTGCAGCAACAGCTCTAGCAATCAGACAAAGCGATTCCATAGTGTTAGGACACCAATTGACAGTACAAGTTCCACACTCCGTGGAAGTCTTATTAAACAGAACACAGACTCAACACCTAACTATAGCACGACTGACAGGTAATGAATTAACATTATTCCAGCCACACATAGAAATCAGACGCTGCAACATTTTAAATCCAGCTACACTGTTGCCATCAAACAAAACAGACCCTACTCCACATGACTGTGTAGAGATCATTAATGCAGTAACGAAGCCCCGACGAGACTTGACGGATGTCGCATTGACTAATCCAGACCTGACACTTTACGTGGATGGTTCGTGTATGAGAACAAGCACAGGAGAATTAGTGGCCGCATACGCAGTGACCACTGAAACCGAAATCAAAGAAACACACCGTATTGATACACTGTCTGCTCAAGCTGCAGAGCTCATTGCTCTAACTCGAGCCTGTATAATAGCTAAGAACAGGAACGTTAACATATACACAGATTCACGTTATGCATTCGGAGTTGTACACGACTTCGGAGTCCTTTGGCAAGAAAGAGGTTTCTTGACCTCTCACGGAGCCAAGATCCAGCATGGTCCCCTCATTCAAGCACTGCTAGAAGCAATACATTTGCCATCAGCCATAGCCATCATGAAGTGTAAGGCACATATTAAAGTCACAGATACCATTTCCCAGGGTAACGACCTGGCAGATCGAACAGCAAGACATACAGCCCTGACTCATACTCATGTAACTGATATGACAAGGACAATAGTACCGACACATTGCATGATAGTTAAGGATCCCGCACTAGATGTAATTGACATACAGACACATGCTACTCCAGACGAAATCAAGAAATGGACTGAACTAGGAGGGATCCAGACAGACCAGGGATGGATGACGAAGGGAAAAGCCACATGGTTTCTCCCCGACTCTATGGTTCAAGTTATGATTAACACAGCACATAGTCCAGCACACTTAGGAGAAAAAGCCATGTTAGACAGTTTACAGAATCTTTGGTACAATAAACATTTACGAGCAGCAGCAAAACAGAAATTGCGTACTTGCATGATCTGTTGTCAGTTCAACCCAGGTAAAAGCATTCCCGTAGAGCAAGGTGGATTTCATCCTCCCGATCACCCTTTTGAAGTCCTCCAGATGGATTATATCCAGATGGAACGTTGTCGAGGATTCAAGTATGTCCTCGTAGTTGTATGTGCTCTTTCCCGTTGGACAGAAGCATATCCAGTTTCAGATTACACTGCTCCGACCACTGCCAAACAGCTGGTTCGTGAATTCTTCCCACGGTATGGTTTGCCTCGTATCGTGTACTCAGATAACGGACAGCCATTCTCGTCTGAGCTCATGAAGCAGGTTACACTCCTGCTAGGATATCAGTGGAAATTCCACTGCGTCCGACATCCCGAAGCCGCAGGTCTCGTAGAGAGACACAATCAGACACTGAAAACACGCCTTGCCAAGATATGTGCCGAGAAAGGTGTATACTGGATAGTTGCATTGCCAGTTGCACTCTTTTACATGAGAATGGTAGCTCATTCAAGAACAGGGCTATCCCCGTATGAGGTGGTCTTTGGCAGGCCACCGAATATGTGGGGGACGCCTCTGCCGAGAAAAATCACTGATGTTGAAAGTAACATGTTGACAGATTACCTTGCTTCATTGATGTCTGCACTACAATCATGTCGTTCACAGGTCGCGGCAGCCTTTCCCGACAACACCGAGGTGAAGCCACATCAGATCGTCCCTGGAGACTTGGTGTTTATCCGGAATTTTGATAGGAAGAGTCCGCTGGAGCCCCACTGGAAGGAGCCGAAGATTGTTTTATTAACCACAAGGACTGCAGTGAAAGTGGAGGGCCGCAAAGGCTGGCTCCACTAGAGTCATGTTAAGAAACATTATGGACTGCCGCCAAATACTGACTCTCAGCCCAGCCCCTGCCCAGTGACTGATACTAAACTCCCCCTGGTAGAGAAAACTCCTCAGCAGGAGTATAAACTAAAATTGAGGTCTAGCAAGTCAGACAGTTTAATTGTTTAAGTCCTCCCCTAGGTGAAGCGGTTAGACAGGTTCCTGACATGTACCAGTTAGACCCCAATAGAGAGAGAGATAGACAGAAACAGATCTAGAAACGAAAATATTGTAAATCTCTCAAAAGCTATTGCATCGTCGCTTTATTGATTATGTTTTTTCTGAGTATTGCGATTATTGTCACAGGTCTATTGTTGCACATTTACTTCCCTATTGTCACATGTGCACATTCTTTCTCAAATGACACTGCCGAGCATACTTTCAGTGAACTGCCCCCTCACGAGTTATCTTACAGATTTGCGCTGCGCAACAATACTTTCATCAGTATGTTACACCATTCCCATCAGACCAGCAATGCTACAAATTGTTGGATATGTGGCCGACTCCCTCCCTATCAGAAATACAAGGGAGTTCTGCCCCTCTTTCCGTATCCGTTTACACATAATGGTTCCTGTGGTGCATGGTTTAGTTTAATGGATTCTTTAGATTGATTCCATAGTTTACCAAGGCAATTGGGTATGGGGAAATCTGAACACAGTTATGCACAAAGTATGTTTCCCTGACAAGGAGGGTCTACCCAAAAGGACAGGGACCGATCTAGAAAACGAAGTATATGGATTAGGTAATTATACACTTAACCTCATGATTCTGAATGTCCAGTCCGAAACCAAGCCAGACTTGCCCTCTATGTCAGTGTTACCAGGTAAAGGTGAATTATGTGTCAGAAAGAATGGTTCGGTACACCTAGGTCATAGTGAATGTACTACTGTGATCGAATTCAGTGATAAAGGCAAGTCTTCATTCAAAGCTACCCGCAATTCCTATTTCATTTGTGGTCAGACAGCCTATATACGTTTGCCACTAGAGTGGGATGGGACATGTTACATTGCATTCCTTCTGCCACCTGTTTTTCTAGCTCCACCTGATTATCATAGGAACTCCCGTCTAGTACCTAATAGACCCAAGAGAGAACTCCCGATTGTCGACTATACTGAAACGGCATGGGAACGATACACAGATTTCAATAAAAGTTTCTTTCCCTATTTAGGAGCTGTCTTCAATAGCAAATCAATACGTCACTTGACCAGAACCCTCGAAGCAGTAGTGAATGAAACTACTTCCGCCCTAGGCAACTTAACAGAGGAACAGTCTGCTATGAGACTTGTTGTCCTTCAAAATCGTCTTGTCCTTGACGTCATCCTGGCCGATAGGGGCGGAGCCTGTAAAGTCCTCGGATCGAGCTGCTGTGTTTTCATTCCAAATAACGCACTATCAGTATATGAAGCTATTACCCGTCTTCATAAGATAGCTAATCAGATACATCAGAATCTAGGCACCTGGACTTGGTCCGGTTGGCTCTGGAGTACCATATCCGCTTGGGGATGGAAAATCCTGTCATTCCTAGGAGTCATACTACTCATAGTGTTCAGTTGCTGTCTCTGTTTACAATGTGGGCCAGCGATTTGCGGCTTGTGCGCCACATCATGTATTCCCCATTCGAGTTCACGTTCCAAATCCCGTCCGAAAAAAGATGAGCAAATGATGTTGTATGAACAGATAGATGGATTAATGAAGATCGATATATCATGAAGGGTCCGTAGGGGACAAGGAGGGAATGAGGTAATATGAATTTTTATGGTCAAGAAATGTCCCCTAACGTGAACCCCACTGTCTCCATGTACGTGCTTCAAGTACATGTAACTTCCCTCCATGACCAGATATGAAGACGCAAATACATTTGCGTCCAACGTTAACAAGTCCTCTTTCAGATCCACCATGAATGGATTGAATATTCAGTTCCTAAGTATGCCATGCCAACGTCTTTACATGGTGCACTTTCACTTTTCTCTGGCTTTACAGAGCTAGGCCCTGATTTCTGCCATCGAATCCTTTCTGCTCTCTGCCTCCTGAAAGCTGCAGCCTTGATCTGCATCCATGACCTTTACCTTACTCCCTGCGCGGCGAGCGGTACCCGGCCCGGCCTATTTGCCTGCCAAGACAGTAATTTGCCTTCAAGTTATCTGCTCCGCTCCTCGAAAATACATTCCTGTCTAGTGTTTTAGGTAAACATCCCCCCAGCTGCAGAGCAAAGGGCCCGGCCTTTCTGTCTCCTTACAAGTAATTCATTGCTCCCGTTACCATGGTAGGCCCATGGCCCTCGCATTACACGTAGACACATATGCACGCACTAGCAGTCAGTATAAAATAGCCTCTGCCCGAGAGACCTTTCCTTCTAGATACTACAGTTCTCCAAACACAAGATAGCAGATATGATTAGGTTTAGGTTGTTCTGACACGCCAGACTTCTGTCGCCCTTCTAATGCTAAATGTCAATTCCCCAGCACCCTCTGGTTCCACGTCAATCACACGTCATGCTGCCTGCGCGCGCATCCCTGCCATATATTTCTGCTGACACTGCAGGATTCCTCTAGGGATCCACCCACCTGTGACACTTTCATGTGACGTTTCTTGCACACACCTCCGTGTACGCCCTCGTGCACGCCTTCTGTTACGCACATGTGTTCTTATCTCGTCTCTGTCAGCTGTTACGCCTTCTGTATCCATCACCACTGTATGCATTTACTATATATATTGTGCACTGTTAATAAAGCATTGTCTATCCCTTCCTGAACCTTCGTGGTGATGGAACATGATACCATGGTTCGAACCATTCAATTTTATGGAATAAAACCCTTATAAACTCAGATTCCACGGACTCTGCCTCTCATTTTGATTGAGCTATTTTATTGAACTTTACCGCATAGAAATTCAGCATACGGTAAATATTTATTTACCACAGTTGGCACAGTCGTCGATCCATTGCCTGAGGTTGCGTGTGACAGTGTCGGTGGTGTCAGTTGGTGGGTTTCGGGCAAGGGTGGCAATTAGCTGGTGTTCTGTGACTTTTGCTCCAGCTGCATCGGGGGGCCGTTGTGTGTGGTGATGCATGGTGGGTTTCTCAAAGGTGAAGTGGTGGTCGGTCCAGTGGAGTTCGGTGGTGTGGTTGAAGGTGACATAGTTGCTGGCAGAGAAAATGCTGTTGAGCATGTGTCCGGCAGACTGGGTGGGAGTCGTACCTAGCTGTTTGAGTCCGAGGTTTTCGAGCAGGGTGGTAGAGTTAATGTTGAGGTGGAAGTTCAGGTCTCCGAGGCGGATGTAGTCCGTGGGTGCAAGGGCGTGTGTGCTGACGAAGTCGGGGATGGAGTCGCTGCACTGTGGCCGGGGGGGGGGTCTGTAGATGAGGGTTCCTCTGAGAGTGGTATTGGGGTCGATCTGGATCTGGAAGTGCTGGTGTTCGGCGGCGCTGAGAGTGTCGTCACTGCTGGTCGAGATTCTGAGGGTGTTCCTGTGGCTGATGGTGATTCCTCCTCCTGCACTGTTGGTACGGTCCCTGTGGGTGATCTTGTAGCCGTCCGGGATGGCTATGGCGATGTCGGGTGCAGAGGAGGGTTTCATCCAGGGAGGATGAGTCGGGTAGGTCCCAGAGTTCGATGGCGTGCTTGCGGGCAGAGCGGGTGTTGAGTAGTATGCATCTGAGGTGGTGGCGTCCTATCCCGGTGGGCGAGGTGGCGGTTTGGAGGCAGGTGAAGCTGCAGATCTGGCAGGAGAAGCGTCCTTGGGTGCGCTTCGGGGTGGCCAGGAAGCAGGTGAATGATCGGCTGGCGTTGAGTGCGTGGAGGGTGCTGGCATCGCAGTGGCATTCGGGGGGGCAGGGGGTCTGGCGCTTTGCGCGGTTAAGGCACGGACGAGCGCAGGCAGGTTTGCATTTGGCGTGCTTTTGGTACGGACGCCATTAGAAGGGGAGGTGGGAGGGAGGAGCAGGGGTCGCAGCAGCGGGAGGGGGAAGGAAGGCTGGAATGCTGGAGAGCTATAGAGCGAAAAACAGGCGGAAGCAGAGAATACAAAGAAAAGGAATACAATAGTGGGCCCACTGGGCCACTAGGGATATGGCGCAGGTGGGAGCCTGCGGGTGGAGGAGGACCTTGAACTTGTGGCAGCAGCGAGAACAGGGAGCAGGGACATGGGCACAGACAGGTAGAGCTGTGCGGCATGGGGAGCGACCTGCTTGGATCAGGGTCAGGGGTCGCTCCTTTATCTCACTCTTGATTCATGGCTCTTTAATCCACCACCAGCCACTCTTGGCTTCTTTATCTCACTCTTGATTCCACCTCATGGCTCTTTAATCCACCACCAGCCACTCCCGGCTTCTTTAGCTCACTCTTGATTCCACCTCATGACTCTTTAATCCACCCCCAGACACTCTCTGCTCCTTTATCTAACTCTTGATTCCAGCTCGTGGCTCTTTAATCAACCCCCAGACCAGTGGCGGCTGGTGACATTTGAAAGTGGTGAGCCGTAAAATGATAATCATACTGCACCGTAGGGAGGGAGCGTAGCGAGCGAGCACGAACCACCTAAGGAGGGGTCGGGGATTTCCCCACGAGAAAATTTTGAAAAAAAGAGTGGACAAATTGTGCATTTTCAAGCAAATTTGAGAAAGCAGGAAGGTTAATAAAGCAATTGTGAAAGTACAGTTATTACATTAATAAAGTTAATAAACTAACATTATAAACACCACTCTCGGTTCTACTAATTTTAAACAAAATCCTTAAAATCATCCACATAGCACCAACAGCACTCTGGCCCTCAGTACAAGTCCAAATCCTGGGGTGAGACATTAAAAAAACAGAAGATAAACCTACGAAAATAAAAGAAAAAAGTCGCCTGTCAATGAGAATATATGGATGCAACTGAGCAAAATGGTTTGCAACAGGAGCTGTATCGACGGCTCGATTGAACAGATCTTGCTGAGTGCAACTACTATGGGTGGAAGCAGACAGCTGAAAGCACATAGCGCTGTGTCAAGCGTTTGAGGGTCGGAGTGTGAATGCAAACTTGGGGGCAAAAGCCACTCACTGTACATGCCTGCCCATATGTTACAGTTTGTTTGAATGCTTTTTTTCCCCAGCTCAAAGGACAGTGGTTAAGGCCATCATTATGTCAACACTGGACTATGGCCACATACTTTATCTGGTGGCGGATAAAGCCTCCATCAAAAGGTTGCAAGTGGTCCAGAACTCTGCGACGAGGATGCTTTATAGATTCCAAAAAGGGCCTCGGAAACTTGTCTTTTACAGGAACTCCACTAGTTTACAATGGAGTAGAGAATTAACTTTAAGGCCTTGGTACTATGTACACAGAGCAAGATCAGAGGCTGGTCAACAATGGCTACATGAATTCGTTCATTACTGCTTACAAACCTTCCCGTTCCTTCTGTTCCAGTGAACTTTCCCTGTGCGGTGTTCCCATAGTCAAACACACACGGATGGGAGGTTGGTCTTTTGCATTTCAGGGCTCCAAGTTATAGCACAACCTGCCAGAAACTCTTAGAAACTGTCCTTCACTGACGTTTTTTCGAAGATGTCTGAAGACCTGGCTGTTTTGAGGTGGCGGCAGGGCTTGGATAGACCGGACATGTTAGCGTGGGGAAACCCCAATGGGGTAGCTGAGCGCTTTATAAAATATCTCTATTATATTATTATTGTGGGGTAAAAGAGCAACCTCCAGCCAGAGTCATGCTGTCATATTCAAGAGTTTTCCACACAGCATTTTGCAAATAAAGGGTGATTCATTTCAATGTGACTGTTGTACGACTGCGTCTCACCTCAAGCCTTTTGATGTCTGGACATCTGCCGAATGGAACATGACTGAGCGAAAATGTTAACTGAGAGAGAAGTCCTGGGCATAATTATGAGGATTATAGACAGCTGTGATGCTCAAACATATTTAAACAGAGGAAATATTACATGATGTGCTGTCATTGATCCAGTCATGTGGTGTAATGCAGTGCCACGCCACCGCACAACCAATTCAACCGAAATTCAAAGCCTTTGGCCTAATTGTTTCCTCACACAGGCATTAAGAACACATGATGTCTGTTCTTCTGACTGCAGCTAAAAGGCTCGTTCAAATAATGCAACCACTTGATCGAGTTATGCCTACTCTGAAAAATAACGGAAAACGGCATGATGGTGGACTGGAGTACTAGGAGGTGTATTGGTAATGGTAATGCAGCCAGAATCGCTTTCTCGTGGGGGGCTCAGCTCAGGTCAGGAGAAGATTATAACCAAGTCAAGTGCAGAGACTCCCAGCTCACACTGCCCACACTGACACCCAGGATTAAGACACTCAAAGTCAAGAGTACTGGGTCAGGTACTGTGACCCCATGCCAGCCACACAGTCACTCACATGTCTGATGATCTTCTCGAACGATCTCCACGAGTCGACTGCAGTGTAGGTGCTCTTGTGCTGTAGAGAGGAGGAGAAAGGGTACCTGGCCATGGGCGGGCCCGATTTTCCCAGCAACTGCAGAATGTCCAATCACTGAATGGCTTAACACTAAGCCATTACAGTGATTGGGCATTGCCATTGCCCCACGTTGGATGCTCCCACCCCGCGGTGCGAGACTAGACTGCAACAACGACAACCGCATATTAAACACAGTGTCTAGACAGCACTACATGCTGCATCAGTACAGTTGCCAATCCTGACGCTGCTCTCCGCACCCCTTGCAGCTAGCACATGCCCAGGGTGCAAAGGTAGTGAGGAGACGGATCTGCACATTCTGCTCATCTGCCCTTTGTACTCTAAGGCAAGAGCTAAATGGATTGTTGAATTATGCAAGAATATGGGTCTCGGGGACTGCAGGGATGTATTTAGAATATTAAAATACGATACTTTCCCTATGATTGTATTTGTGACCTCCAGATATCTTTTGTCTATGTGGTGCACCAGAAGCGCAAAAATCAAAAATGCCACACCATGAGACCTTTACTTCTGTGACTATTTTAACCTTTAATGGATTTTATAAAAAAAGGAGTGGATGTGTTAAACTTTACTAGGATATTTTTAATGTCTTTCTTAAAATCTTTTACCTGACTGTTTTGCATCATGAGTACACTGTACTGTTTGTAACTGGCTTGTTTTATTCTAAAAATTGTTTATATGTGCTTTTATGGCTTCTAGCCGATAATAAAGCTTTTTGACTGACTGAGATTCTATCTTGTTTGTTATACAACTTGGATTTCATTGTCTGTGATGGTGAGACCGGGACTGTTCTTATCAAGGAAATGCCACTGAGTGCGAGCAGCCGAGACCTTTAATAGAGAATTCTCAACCACAATATTTTGGCAAAGAGGTCAAGCCAGGAATAAATGGGTGAGGTTTGTGGCTGCCCAACTCCGTGAACACATTGGTGGGGGCGTTCACAAGGATTTGTTACAGCACTCTGTACTTTAACAGAGCCTGTTTCCAAGCACTCAAAGTGTTTACAGATAAGAGACTAAAGGAATAAGGAGATAGTGATGCCTAAGATTGTATATCATACCAATCAAGTTACAGCCTGCTTAAACTTGGCTCCCCAAATGCAGCAATAGCAGGCAGAAAAGCCTTACTTTAAGATCCAGTACTGTCTAATCTATGTTTCTTCTAAACATTAGGGGATTCAACAAAATTTATCCGGTTTTAGAAAAGAAAAAAACATAAAAGTCATACATAGGATGCTTGTTTGCAGCAGGCTGCTGGGGTTCTGGACAAGGAGATTGAATTGGCTATTAGACGATTATCTCGCTCACCTTCGCACCCTTCCCTAGTGGTTTCTTCTGTTGCACCATATGCCAGTTCCCATACTCAGCCTCAGTCCCCTCAAGTAGGCTTGGTGGACATACCTCAAAATATGCCTCAAGACCAGGCTGGGGGTATCGTCCTCCTTAGTCGCCAATTTTTAGGTCAGCCTCTGACATGACCCCTGGCAAAGGGTTGGGCCCAGGAGGCGCTAAGAAGAAGCGCCCTTTGGTTGGGGGCCCTGGTAAACGCAAAAAGAACATTTGATCACAGTCATCTTCAGCAGTCAACCCAGAAGTGCCTAACCTGGATGCTATTTCGTCAGACATGCTCAAAGCAGCCTTGCTGTCAGCACTTGAAACTAAATTGGACCCCGTCCTACTACAACTTTCTGCACTGGAAAGCAACCTGTCTGCACTGATCGTCTCCTTGCAAGGGGACCATGCCCTTCTCTCCACAAGTATCCCTCCTACAAGGACCATGATCTCGACCACCATTTCCAGTCCCAGTGGTAGTAGCACTGGGGCAGGAGACAGAGCAGTGTCTATCACAAAGCAGCCTAGTCACATGGTAGGAGATACAATGCCACCTATTATGCCCAGGACTGACCCTAAAGATCTTTTCAGTCTCTGCAATCTCAGGGTTTCAAAGTGGGCAGATTGCACAGTTCGGATGACAGGTGGGAAGGGCTGGAAGCCATGCCCCCCGGGGACTAGAATAACTATTATCCTAGTTTGGGCTCTGTTCATCTCCTACCAGAGTCCACAACGCTTGTTATGGTTTTAGCTAGAGTATCATGCCTCAACCCCGGGACCAAGGAAGACTTTCACCAGCTGAACAATAAGGTGGTGCACTGGCTCAATTCGAACATTGCCCCTGGGCTTAGGGTGGAAAACCAAATTCTCATGGTGCACCGGACACGGTGGGTTGGTAGCGCCAAGAAATTCTGGCTCGGGGACTGAATTATTTATCATCAATTTTAACAATCCAGACATGGTAAACCGAATCTTAAGCATGGTTGCCCAGTCTAACTACAGGTTTTGGAAATCAGCAATCTTGACACTCCTTCTGAGATATTTCTACAGACTCAATTATTACCAACTGCGGTCCCAGAGCGAGGAACTTCAAGAGGTGTGTCATAGGGGTCGTGTAGAGGGGATTACAGGGTAAGCACAGCAAAATAGGTTTACTCCTCTGAGCTCATTGGAAAGATTGTGATTGACGATGTGTGGGTATCTCGGACCCCGTGGCCCCGCATCCCTGGGAAATGTATCACCCCAGGAAAAGGTATCAACTGTGAACGGAGGGTGTAAATTTGTTTCTTGGAATATCGTGGGCTGGAGAGCGAGATTGAGAACACTGAATGGTTGGCCCTTGTTAAGAGTTGTGATGTGATATGCCTCCAAGAAACTTGGGCTGTAGACAATAATTATCACCTGGATGGCTATAAAACCCTCTTTGTTCCAGCTACCCTATCCAGGTCAGAGAGAGCCAAGAGGGGGCTTATCACCGTTGTTTCTCTAGTTTTCCTAGGCATCTCCGCTACCTGTAGGAAGGAAAATGCTACTTACCAGTGTGCATCTGTTCTTGGCATGTAGAGCTGCAGAGATTCACACTCTGTGCATAGATCGCCATCTGGTGTGGGGCTCGGATGATTGCACCTTGTTTTTGTCTTGGAAGAAGAATTTTGAAGTCACAAGATATGTGACTCCTCCCTCGGACGATAGTGCGCATGGGCATCGACTCCATCCTCAGATTGTTTTTCGCCATGAAGGGAAATGATGGAGTGTAGGAAGGTGGCTACCTGACTATGGTTACCCCAGATTTTTTGCCTTGTGTTTAGCTGGTTTTCGACTTAGTTGGCCTGGTTCCCTGCTAATCAGGGCCCCAGGCTATCTGCTCTCTCTGTAAAATGGATTCCATGTACCCTAGGTGCATAACTAGATTGGCTTGGGTCACCTTATCAGCCCCTGTACTTAGCACTATAGGTGCCCAGGGCATAGGTGCCTCCAAGGCCTAACAGGGGCTGCAGCATATCTTTTGCCACCCCTGGCTGGCTATCTAAAATTGACACAACTTGCTGATCACTCAGCTGGGGCAAGGTGGTGTAATCACCCCTTGCTTAGATATAGTATGCCTATATCTAAACCTATCTGGACACATATAAACCTTTGAGCCACTCCTATGGCAGGCCTTAACAATCCTGAAGGCAGAGTGCGTGGTTTAATGTGAGA
This sequence comes from Lissotriton helveticus, assembly GCF_964261635.1. NCBI lineage: Eukaryota > Metazoa > Chordata > Amphibia > Caudata > Salamandridae > Lissotriton > Lissotriton helveticus. The sequence continues at coordinate 169,267 of NW_027611939.1, forward strand.
TGGTGCTCTAGCATGAGCTGAGCCTGTCTACAGCTGTCGGGACCAATTCCCTTAGCTGTTCCGGGATAATGCCAAACCATATACTATTAACCCCTTCGGGGCTGATGACGAGCTGGGCTCGTCATGGCGTAGCCTCCTCGCACGCTCATGACGAGCCCAGCTCGTCATGAGCCCCACCCTCGGGGGAAGCGCCAGCGCTCCCTCCGAGTCTGCCTGATTTTTTTTGTTTTTGCGGGGATGGCAGGGGAAGACCTTCCCCTGCCTCCCCCCGCCCTCCCCGCCCACGTCATCAATGACGTCAGCGCGCGAGGCGCGCTGACGTCACCGGAGGCTTCCTTTGTTTACAGACGCGCAGGGAAGCCATTTGCTTCCTGCGCGTCGTTGCACAAAGAGGTTAGTTTTGCGGCTGGGGCGGGGGGGATTGTGATGCAACTTGCATCGAGGGAAAGGAAAGGCTTTTCCTTTCCCTCGGTGGCATTTTAGAGGTTTCCTGCTGCACGATCGTGCGATCGTGCAGCAGGAATGTTAGGGATTTTTTTTTTTTTTTGGTTTTGTGATCAGTTTCTTAGTTCGGGGAGCGGCCCCTTGGGGAAGGGTCGCTCCCCTTGTTGGGGGAACATTATCTATGAAGTCTTTTCTTGGCTGCAATGTTGTGGAAAGGCCGTTTTTTGTACAAAAATGCTGATGGGGGTCATTTATAAAGTAAAATGATAGTGCTCATTGTAATGAAGGATGCAAGTGCCTCTGTCCTTCATTACTTATACTGATGTGTGTTTCTGAAGTGGCTAAAAAACACACCTGTGCTGCCTAGGCAAAGCTCACTAGTGTTTTTGGCCTGATGAATGTTTTTTTTTGTGTGCTGCTTTTCAAACACATGCTTTGTCTCCAGTGACCATGTGTGTGTTACTATGCCATGTGCGAAGGGGTCCCTTGAGTGAGCTGTCCATCATAGTGGGAAGCTCACAAATGTTTTTGGGCTGTTGATTGTTACCTGAATTTGTGCTGCAACTCTAGCGCCATCTTTGTCTCCATTGACCATGTGTGCGCTACTATGCAACTGCACAAATGTGCGCAGGGGTCCCTTGAGTGAGCTGTCCATCATAGTGGGAAGCTCACAAATGTTTTTGTGTTGATGATTGTTTTCCTGAGTTTGTGCCGCAACTCGAGCGCCATCTCCAGTGTCCATGTGTGCGTTACTATGCAATTGCACAGATGTGCGCAGGGGTCCCTTGTGTGAGCTGTCCATCATAGTGCTTGGTGTATGCACGAAACATGTCGACGATAGGAGTTGATAGGTACATCTGGACACATTACGTTTAGGGCAGCCTATCTTTCCACCCCGTTTATTACCACCTAGAGGCAAGAATAAAGTTTATTGTAAACCTACTGGGCAGGTATTTCACACATCACATAGTCCACTCCTCAAATACACATGCACCACACATAGTCTAATAAAGTGCTCCTACGTAACTTTCGCAAGTCGCAGCACGCCCCAGCCCGTAGAGGACTGGGATGGCCCCAATGATGAAGCATGTCACCGTGGGGCAACCCTGGTGAGTGAGGGGACACCTAAAAGAGGAGCATTTCTCCCCTTTTTTGTACACAATACCATATTTTCACAATCGACCCCAGTGTGTGTTGGTTGTTATCTGAATAAACTAGCAACGCTCTTAGGTATCTGGAAACAGAGACCATTTGTTCATCATAGTGGGAAGTTCACAAATGTTTTTGGGCTGATGATTGCTTTCCTGAGTTTGTGCTGCAACTCGAGCCCCATCTTTGTCTCCAGTGTCCATGTGTGCGTTACTATGCAATTGCACAGATGTGCGCAGGGGTCCCTTGTGTGAGCTGTGAATCATAGTGGGAAGGTCACAAATGTTTTTGGGCTGATGAATGTTTTTCTGAATTTGTGCTGCAACTCGAGCGCTTGCTTTGTCTCCAGTGTCCGTGTGTGTTACTATGCCATCGCACCAATGTGTGCACAGGTCCCTTGAGTGAGCTGTCCATCATAGTGGGTAAATTTAGGAAAGATGGTGCACTCCGCTAGTTGGTGGGCGTTGCCAATAGGGGATCTTCTGTGTGAGTTCACATGCCTCTTATGTGTATAAATGGTCAGAGACTGTTGAGAGCAGCAGATGGGGAGAAAGAAGCTCCTGGTCATAGGAACTGTTTTAGGATTGCGCTTGTGAAAATCAAGGATGCAAGTGCCTCTGTCCAGCATCGCAGTTAACCACAGTAATTCTGTTGTCCCCCTCCCCATGAGAATCCCTGATGATGTCAGCGCGCACAGCACGCGCCAACATCTTCAGGGATTCCCAGGCGGTCGGGAAGCCATTTGCTTCCTGCGCCTGGAGGTGTTAGGTTGGTTTTGAGATATTTGGGGGGGTTTGCAAAGAGGCTTCAGGGGAGAGGTAAGTGATTTTCCTCTCTTCTGATGTCTCTTTGCAGGGCATTTCTGGCTCACGGTCGCGCACAGCATTGCGATTGTGCGGTGGAAATGCCCTCACTAGCACCAGGGATTTTATTTTAGATTGTAGGAAGTGACCCATTGTGCAAGGGTCGCTTTCAGGTGGGTCGGATTTTAAATTTAGATGTTCTGGCCCCCCCCCCCGGTGGGCAAATCAACCCGTACTTTTGTCCGTTTTGCCCTTTTTGATGGCCCATCTGTGTGGATGTGATTTTGGGGGTACATTTCTGTATTGTTTATTCATTTTTTATGTTGTTTGTGAAATGTAGTATTAAATTTTTTTTTTTCTTCTTTGTTTTTGATCCAGGCTTTTGCTGTTTGTATTGGTGTAGGTTGTGGTTCGGTTAATGCTGGTTTTGCAGCTTGTGTAGTTGCATGTGCTTGGTAAGTAAATGTTTTTTGTACTATTTTTCCTAGATAAATGTGTTGTTATGAAAAGTGAAGTTATTGCTGTTTGTGTGGCTTTGTGTTTCTTGATTGTTAACTTTTTTTTTGTATTGCTGCTTGATGTGTACTTTGTCTAATCTATACTTGTTTTTTTTTCTTTCCAGTTGGATTTCCTTTCTTTTTGCTGTGTTTCAGCAGAGTAGGTGCTGGTGAGTCTTCTTATATTTGGTTAGATTTGAATTGTTTTTGAGTGTATTGATTTTTGTGTGAGGACTCTACCTTGTTTACTTCTTCCTTTGCACAGTGTAGGTTGTTGTTCACTTGTGTGTGTAGTCTTCTTGATTTGTAAGGATAATGGCTGCTCGCAGGATTACTGCTAAGCAGGTTGTTAGTTTGCTTTTTGAGTCTTCCTCTGACCATGGTCCAGACACTGACTCCGATTCGGAGCTTGAGTTAGGTGCAGAAGATTCAGGCAGTGAGTTTTCTCTTCGCATGGTATCATCGGATGATGATTCTTCTTCTAGTGCTGATGAAGTGCCTGTGGTAGAGAGGGACATTGATGTGCCGGTAGAGAGGGAAGAGCCATGTGAGCGGCAGCCTAGGTCCTCAAGGTTTCCCTTTTTTTCTCGTCAGGAACAGGCAAGTGTGGTAAAGGCTGCGCCCAAAAGGTTTCACATTGCTGTGGTGCGCCAAAGGTTATCTGGTGCTGCTAGTCTTCCTGTTGTTGAGCAGCATGAGGCATCTGGTGCTGCTAGTCTTTCTGTTGTTGTTGAGCAGCAAGTGGCATCTGGGGATGCGAGTTCTTCTGTTGATGTTGAGATGCAAGAGGCAGCTGGGGATGTGAGTTCGTCTGTTGGTGAAGAGATGCAAAATGTATCTGGGGATGCTAGTATTCCTGTTGGTGTAGTGAGGCAAGAGGCATCTGGGGATGCTAGTGTTCCCGTTGATGTAGTGCAGCAAGAGGCATCTGGCCTGCAGGCTAGGGTGGCTTCTTCTCCTCATGTTAGTGATGACGTCTGGGTTGCCCCTGGCATGGTGCAGCCGGAATTGCCAGACTTCACTGGTGTTCCAGGGTGTAGAGTGGATACTGACAATTTTTTGCCAATTCAATATTTTCAATTGTTTTTTGACGATGAGTTTTTGCAGGAGATTGTGGAGCAAACTAATTTGTATGCAGAGCAGTATTTGAGGGACCACAGTGCCAGCCTTAAGCCCCATTCCAGAGCTACCCATTGGTCTCCCACATATGTTGAAGAGATGAAGAAGTTTTTGGGATTAACTTTTTTGATGGGCTTGCTAAGGAAGCCATCAATGTCTTCTTATTGGTCCACTAGTCCCTTGATGGCAACATCTATATTTCCAGCACTTATGACTCGTGATCGATATATGCTTCTTCTTCGCATGATGCATTTTGTTGATAATGATTTAGCGTTGCCACGCGATCACCCTGATTGTGACCGTCTTTTTAAGATTCGGCCTGTCCTTGATCACTTTGTTGATCGTTTTCCTGAGATGTTTGCACCTGGAAGAGAAATAGCTGTGGACGAGTCTTTGGTGTTGTTCAAGGGCCGCTTGGTTTTTAGGCAATACATTCCTAGTAAGAGGGCACGCTATGGCATCAAACTGTATATGCTGTGTGACAGTGAGACTGGATATGTTTATAATTTCAGGGTGTACACCGGTAAGGATTCCAGCATTAACACTTCTGCTTGTCCGTCCACTTTTGGAGTGACTGAGAAAATTGTGTGGGAACTAGGTAGACGATTATTTAACAAAGGCCACCATTTATATGTAGATAACTTCTACACTAGTGTGCGTTTGTTCAAGGAGTTGGCCAAAGTGGGCACTGTTGCATGTGGCACGATGCGCAGTAACCGGAAAGGTTTTCCAATAGAACTTGTTTGCAAAAGGCTTGTGCGGGGACAGTCTACTGCATTGCGATGTGGGAAGCTTCTAGCTGTGAAGTTTTCAGACAGGAGAGATGTTTACATGCTGACTACTATCCATGACGAAAGCACTGAAGCTCTGCCAGTTCGGGGTGAGACTGCTGAAGTGCGTAAACCTGTGTGCATTTTAGACTATAATAGGCACATGGGTGGTGTTGACAGAGTAGATCAGAGGTTGGAACCTTATGCTGCTCTTCGAAAGGCTTACGTTTGGTACAAGAAGTTGGCTATCCATCTTTTCCACTTGGCATCCTTTAATGCTTTTGTTGTTTTCCAGAAATCTTGTCCTGAGTCAAAGATGCCTTTTGTTAAGTTTCAGGAGACTATAATAGGCAGCCTTGTACTAGTGGAACAGGCAAGTGTGCCAAGATTTGGAGTGGTGGAGGAAGTGGCTAGACTGAAAGATCGCCACTTTCCAGAATACATTCCTCCCACAACTGCAAAAGACAAACCCACTAAAAGATGTAGAGTCTGTTGGCGAAGAGAAGTGCGGAGGGAGTCTCGTATGCACTGTCCTGACTGTCCTTCAAATCCTGGATTGTGTGTGCCAGCTTGTTTTAAATCGTACCACACACAAAAGAAGTTTTGGGAGTTTCATTGAGCTTGTAAGTGTACTGTCTGGTTTGTTTTCTGTAATATTTTTTTGTTTGCTTTTAGGTTTGCATTAGTGCAAAGCATTTAGGTTTTGAATTTGTGTTAGCAGATTTGTAGGTTTCTACATTTGATTTGTGGTATTTCTTTAAAAAATTCTAATTTTGATGGTGGTGTGTGCAGGATTGTGCTTGGATTGTTGGTGTGCGTGGACAGGCGCTTGGCTGGTGGTGTGCGTGGTCTGGTGCTTGGCTGGAATAGTGCATGGATTGGAGTTGTGCTGGGGGGGTTAGTGGATTTTTGCTTGGCTGGCGGAGTGTATGGTTAGGTGCTTGGCTGGCGGTGTGAGTGGAGTGGTGCTTGGCTGGCGGTGTGTGTGGAGTGGTGCTTGGCTGGCGGCGTGTGTGGAGTGGTGCTTGGATGGTGTTGTGTTTGTGGAGTGGCGCTTGGCTGGTGGTGTGCGTGGAGTGATGCTTGGCTGGTGGTGTGTGTGGAGTGGTAGTTGGCTGTCGGTGTGCGCTGAGTGGTGTTTGGCTGGCAGTGTGCATGGTCTGGTGCTTGGATGGTGGTGTGGGTGGACTGGCGCTCGGCAGGCGGTGTGTGAGTAGTTACTTTCTGTTGGTCACTACACACACTGCTAGTTGAGTGACACTCCACACAGTCCATCATTTTGTGTAGTTGCAGTGTCAGAAATGTGGGCGTGTGAAAGTGATGGGCCCTTGAATGGCGCTGTTTGCTGGTGTGAGTGTTGAAATGTGATGGGTCCGCGGCTGGCGGTGTGAATGTTTTGTATGTGTCACGCGTACGAAAGGTGTATGAATGGCCTGTAAAGAGGTTGGTGCCTTGACGTGGCTTTACAGCTCACGAGCTGCGAGTCAGTGGTTCAGTTTATCATACTTTCAATTATACGCAGTGTATTTCATTTTTGATGAAATTACTTGCGTATCCAATTGTATGTACTGAATCATCACTCACCCTCGTGCCAAATCCAACCAGTATGTGTGTGTGCTTGCGGATTAGATGGGTGTGCAGTAATAATTGTTTTTTTTCTAATTTCTGCAGTAGGGTGTACCTTGCCCCTTATTGTGATTGTTGTTATGTGTTGCTTTTCCATTCGGATGGTGTCAATGGTCTGGTTTGTATCAGGTATGAAAGGTGCGTGAATGGCCTGTAAAACGGTTGGTGCCTTGTCGTGGCTTTACAGCTCACGAGTTGCGAGTCACTGGTTCAGTTTTTATGCATTTATTTATTGACAGAGCATTTCATTTTTTTGAAATATCTTGTTAATAAAATTTTATGTACTGAACCATCACTCGCCCTCGTGCCAAATCCAACCTGTATGTGTGTGTCTTTGAGGAATAGATAGCCGTGCTTGAATGTTTGACTTTTGAGTAACTCTGTTAAGGTGTGGTATCCTTTTACTTGGGAGAACAAGGGGAGCGCAGGGTGGTAGGACTTTTTTGCCGGCACGGCGATCCCACGCCAAAATGTTTGGAAAAGTGCTATTTTTACCTATTTTTAAGGTTTGCAAGGAGTTCTGGGTAGGAAAACATTGGTGGACCCACACATGCCATACCTCCCTGGACTCTCCCGGGTGTCTAGTTTTCAGAACTGTTTGGGTTTGCTACTTTCCAAAGAATACCACCCATCCCGGGCCAAAAACTCAGGTGCCTCCCCCCCAAAAAATCAAAGTTATATTGCTTCAGGGTATTTTATATTCACCACTGTTAGATTTGGACCTTTTCCTGTTGCAGCCACTATGGCTACCCACGCAAGTGAGGTACCGTTTTTATCGGGAGACCTGGGGGAATGCTGGGTGGGAGGTAATTTGTGTGAGCCCAGTGATGCCACGCTTTCCCAGACTACAACGTGTGAAAAAATTGATTTTTTTCTGCTAAAATTGAGGTTTGCAAGGGATTCTGGGTAAAGGAACGTTGGCGGATCCACGCAAGCCATACCTCCTTGGAAGCGCCCGGGTGTCTACTTTTCAGAAATGTGTGGGTTTCGTAGGTTTCCATAGATGGCTGTCTCGCACGGGGCCAGAAACCCAGGTAACCCCTAAGTCCACCAGCTTTTGCAAGAGGGGTTACCTGTGTTTTTGGCCCCGTGCGAGACAGCCATCTAGGGAAACCTACCAATCCCACACATTTCTGAAAAGTAGACAACCGGGGGCTTCCAAGGAGGTATGGCTTGCGTGGATCCTCCAACGTTCCTTTACCCAGAATCCCTTGCAAACCTCATTTTTTGCATGGTAAAAAATCAGTTTTTTCACACGTTTTAGTGTGGGAAAGCGTGGCATCACTGGGCACACACAAATTACCTCCCACCCAGCGTTCCCCAAGGTCTCCCGATAAAAATGGTACCTCACTTGCGTGGGTAGGCATAGCGGCTGCTTTAGGAAAAGGCCCAATTCATACTGTGGAGACAAAAACTTTACCTTTAGCCAAATAATCTTATTTTTTGAGGGGGTCACCTGAGCTTTTGGCCCGGGGCTTGGCAGGCATCTTTGGAAACTACCAAACCCAAACAGTTCTGAGAACTAGACACCCAGGGGAGTCCAGGGTGGTATGGCATGCGTGGGTCCCCCAATGTTTTCCTACCCAGAAACCCCTGCAAACCTGAAATTTTGGTCAAAAAACCCACTTTTCTATACTTTTTTGGGTAGGATCTCGCTGCCGGAACAAATGTCCTACCACCCAGTGTTTCCCTTGTTCTCCCGAGTAAAATGATACCTCACTTGTGTGGGTGGGCCAAAGGCATGTGACTTAGGCTGGGGTGCTTAATTTGTAAAACGTAAATATGAGTAAAAACTACTTTTTTCAAAATTCATTTTTGGCGTATTCTGCTTTGGGGCACCCACACAAGTGAGGTATCCTTTTACTCGGGAGAACAAGGGGAACGCAGGGTGGTATGACTTTTTTGCCGACCCGGCGATCCCACGCCAAAAAGTTTGGAAAAGTGCAATTTTTACCTAATTTTAAGGTTTGCAGAGAGTTCTGGGTAGGAAAACATTGGGGGACCCATGCATGCCATACCTCCCTGGAGTCCCCCGGGTGTCTAGTTTTCAGAACTGTTTGGGTTTGCTACTTTGCAAAGAATACCACCGAGCCCCGGGCCACAAACTCAGATGCCCCCCCCCCAAAATCAAGGTAGTTTTGCAATAAGGTAATGTAAATTCACCACCGTACAATTTGAACCGTTTCCTGTTGCAGCCACTATGTTTACCCACGCAAGTGAGGTACCGTTTTTTTCGGGAGACCTGGGGGCACGCTGGGTGGGTGGAAATTTGTTGATCCACGCAGATTCCAGAACTTTCCACCACAGAAATGTGAGGAAAATGTGTTTTTTTGGTCAAATTTTTATGTTTGCAAGGGATTCTGGGTAACAAAACCTGGGGGTAGGCAGGCGAGTCACCCCATCCTGAATTCCCCTGGGTGTCTAGTTTTCAAAAATGTATAGGTTTGCTAGGTTTCCCTAGGTGCTGGCAGAGCTACGGCGCAAAAACAAAAGGTAGTCTTTTTGTCCGAATCGTGCTAAATTTCACTGGGAAATTGAGGTGCGACCATGCTGCGTTTTGCGCTGTTTCATGTCGCAGCCACTATGCCTACCCACGCAAGTGAGGTACCGTTTTTTTCGGGAGACCTGGGGGCACGCTGGGTGGGTGGAAATTTGTTGATCCACGCAGATTCCAGAACTTTCCACCACAGAAATGTGAGGAAAATGTGTTTTTTTGGTCAAATTTTTATGTTTGCAAGGGATTCTGGGTAACAAAACCTGGGGGTAGGCAGGCGAGTCACCACATCCTGAATTCCCCTGGGTGTCTAGTTTTCAAAAATGTATAGGTTTGCTAGGTTTCCCTAGGTGCTGGCAGAGCTACGGCGCAAAAACAAAAGGTAGTCTTTTTGTCCGAATCGTGCTAAATTTCACTGGGAAATTGAGGTGCGACCATGCTGCGTTTTGCGCTGTTTCATGTCGCAGCCACTATGCCTACCCACGCAAGTGAGGTACCGTTTTTTTCGGGAGACCTGGGGGCACGCTGGGTGGGTGGAAATTTGTTGATCCACGCAGATTCCAGAACTTTCCACCACAGAAATGTGAGGAAAATGTGTTTTTTTGGTCAAATTTTTATGTTTGCAAGGGATTCTGGGTAACAAAACCTGGGGGTAGGCAGGCGAGTCACCCCATCCTGAATTCCCCTGGGTGTCTAGTTTTCAAAAATGTATAGGTTTGGTAGGTTTCCCTAGGTGCTGGCAGAGCTACGGCGCAAAAACAAAAGGTAGTCTTTTTGTCCGAATCGTGCTAAATTTCACTGGGAAATTGAGGTGCGACCATGCTGCGTTTTGCGCTGTTTCATGTCGCAGCCACTATGCCTACCCACGCAAGTGAGGTACCGTTTTTTTCGGGAGACCTGGGGGCACGCTGGGTGGGTGGAAATTTGTTGATCCACGCAGATTCCAGAACTTTCCACCACAGAAATGTGAGGAAAATGTGTTTTTTTGGTCAAATTTTTGTTTGCAAGGGATTCTGGGTAACAAAACCTGGGGGTAGGCAGGCGAGTCACCCCATCCTGAATTCCCCTGGGTGTCTAGTTTTCAAAAATGTATAGGTTTGGTAGGTTTCCCTAGGTGCTGGCAGAGCTACGGCGCAAAAACAAAAGGTAGTCTTTTTGTCCGAATCGTGCTAAATTTCACTGGGAAATTGAGGTGCGACCATGCTGCGTTTTGCGCTGTTTCATGTCGCAGCCACTATGCCTACCCACGCAAGTGAGGTACCGTTTTTTTCGGGAGACCTGGGGGCACGCTGGGTGGGTGGAAATTTGTTGATCCACGCAGATTCCAGAACTTTCCACCACAGAAATGTGAGGAAAATGTGTTTTTTTGGTCAAATTTTTATGTTTGCAAGGGATTCTGGGTAACAAAACCTGGGGGTAGGCAGGCGAGTCACCACATCCTGAATTCCCCTGGGTGTCTAGTTTTCAAAAATGTATAGGTTTGCTAGGTTTCCCTAGGTGCTGGCAGAGCTACGGCGCAAAAACAAAAGGTAGTCTTTTTGTCCGAATCGTGCTAAATTTCACTGGGAAATTGAGGTGCGACCATGCTGCGTTTTGCGCTGTTTCATGTCGCAGCCACTATGCCTACCCACGCAAGTGAGGTACCGTTTTTTTCGGGAGACCTGGGGGCACGCTGGGTGGGTGGAAATTTGTTGATCCACGCAGATTCCAGAACTTTCCACCACAGAAATGTGAGGAAAATGTGTTTTTTTGGTCAAATTTTTATGTTTGCAAGGGATTCTGGGTAACAAAACCTGGGGGTAGGCAGGCGAGTCACCCCATCCTGAATTCCCCTGGGTGTCTAGTTTTCAAAAATGTATAGGTTTGGTAGGTTTCCCTAGGTGCTGGCAGAGCTACGGCGCAAAAACAAAAGGTAGTCTTTTTGTCCGAATCGTGCTAAATTTCACTGGGAAATTGAGGTGCGACCATGCTGCGTTTTGCGCTGTTTCATGTCGCAGCCACTATGCCTACCCATGCAAGTGAGGTACCGTTTTTTTCGGGAGACCTGGGGGCACGCTGGGTGGGTGGAAATTTGTTGATCCACGCAGATTCCAGAACTTTCCACCACAGAAATGTGAGGAAAATGTGTTTTTTTGGTCAAATTTTTATGTTTGCAAGGGATTCTGGGTAACAAAACCTGGGGGTAGGCAGGCGAGTCACCCCATCCTGAATTCCCCTGGGTGTCTAGTTTTCAAAAATGTATAGGTTTGGTAGGTTTCCCTAGGTGCTGGCAGAGCTACGGCGCAAAAACAAAAGGTAGTCTTTTTGTCCGAATCGTGCTAAATTTCACTGGGAAATTGAGGTGCGACCATGCTGCGTTTTGCGCTGTTTCATGTCGCAGCCACTATGCCTACCCACGCAAGTGAGGTACCGTTTTTTTCGGGAGACCTGGGGGCACGCTGGGTGGGTGGAAATTTGTTGATCCACGCAGATTCCAGAACTTTCCACCACAGAAATGTGAGGAAAATGTGTTTTTTTGGTCAAATTTTTATGTTTGCAAGGGATTCTGGGTAACAAAACCTGGGGGTAGGCAGGCGAGTCACCCCATCCTGAATTCCCCTGGGTGTCTAGTTTTCAAAAATGTATAGGTTTGCTAGGTTTCCCTAGGTGCTGGCAGAGCTACGGCGCAAAAACAAAAGGTAGTCTTTTTGTCCGAATCGTGCTAAATTTCACTGGGAAATTGAGGTGCGACCATGCTGCGTTTTGCGCTGTTTCATGTCGCAGCCACTATGCCTACCCACGCAAGTGAGGTACCGTTTTTTTCGGGAGACTTGGGGGCACGCTGGGTGGGTGGAAATTTGTTGATCCACGCAGATTCCAGAACTTTCCACCACAGAAATGTGAGGAAAATGTGTTTTTTTGGTCAAATGTTTATGTTTGCAAGGGATTCTGGGTAACAAAACCTGGGGGTAGGCAGGCGAGTCACCCCATCCTGAATTCCCCTGGGTGTCTAGTTTTCAAAAATGTATAGGTTTGCTAGGTTTCCCTAGGTGCTGGCAGAGCTACGACGCAAAAACAAAAGGTAGTCTTTTTGTCCGAATCGTGCTAAATTTCACTGGGAAATTGAGGTGCGACCATGCTGCGTTTTGCGCTGTTTCATGTCGCAGCCACTATGCCTACCCACGCAAGTGAGGTACCGTTTTTTTCGGGAGACCTGGGGGCACGCTGGGTGGGTGGAAATTTGTTGATCCACGCAGATTCCAGAACTTTCCACCACAGAAATGTGAGGAAAATGTGTTTTTTTGGTCAAATTTTTATATTTGCAAGGGATTCTGGGTAACAAAACCTGGGGGTAGGCAGGCGAGTCACCCCATCCTGAATTTCCCTGGGTGTCTAGTTTTCAAAAATGTATAGGTTTGCTAGGTTTCCCTAGGTGCTGGCAGAGCTACGGCGCAAAAACAAAAGGTAGTCTTTTTGTCCGAATCGTGCTAAATTTCACTGGGAAATTGAGGTGCAACCATGCTGCGTTTTGCGCTGTTTCATGTCGCAGCCACTATGCCTACCCACGCAAGTGAGGTACCGTTTTTTTCGGGAGACCTGGGGGCACGCTGGGTGAGTGGAAATTTGTTGATCCACGCAGATTCCAGAACTTTCCACCACAGAAATGTGAGGAAAATGTGTTTTTTTGGTCAAATTTTTATGTTTGCAAGGGATTCTGGGTAACAAAACCTGGGGGTAGGCAGGCGAGTCACCCCATCCTGAATTCCCCTGGGTGTCTAGTTTTGAAAAATGTATAGGTTTGCTAGGTTTCCCTAGATGCTGGCAGAGCTACGGCGCAAAAACAAAAGGTAGTCTTTTTGTCCGAATCGTGCTAAATTTCACTGGGAAATTGAGGTGCGACCATGCTGCGTTTTGCGCTGTTTCATGTCGCAGCCACTATGCCTACCCACGCAAGTGAGGTACCGTTTTTTTCGGGAGACCTGGGGGCACGCTGGGTGGGTGGAAATTTGTTGATCCACGCAGATTCCAGAACTTTCCACCACAGAAATGTGAGGAAAATGTGTTTTTTTGGTCACATTTTTATGTTTGCAAGGGATTCTGGGTAACAAAACCTGGGGGTAGGCAGGCGAGTCACCCCATCCTGAATTCCCCTGGGTGTCTAGTTTTCAAAAATGTATAGGTTTGCTAGGTTTCCCTAGGTGCTGGCAGAGCTACGGCGCAAAAACAAAAGGTAGTCTTTTTGTCCGAATCGTGCTAAATTTCACTGGGAAATTGAGGTGAGACCATGCTGCGTTTTGCGCTGTTTCATGTCGCAGCCACTATGCCTACCCACGCAAGTGAGGTACCGTTTTTTTCGGGAGACCTGGGGGCACGCTGGGTGGGTGGAAATTTGTTGATCCACGCAGATTCCAGAACTTACCACCACAGAAATGTGAGGAAAATGTGTTTTTTTGGTCAAATTTTTATGTTTGCAAGGGATTCTGGGTAACAAAACCTGGGGATAGGCAGGCGAGTCACCCCATCCTGAATTTCCCTGGGTGTCTAGTTTTCAAAAATGTATAGGTTTGCTAGGTTTCCCTAGGTGCTGGCAGAGCTACGGCGCAAAAACAAAAGGTAGTCTTTTTGTCCGAATCGTGCTAAATTTCACTGGGAAATTGAGGTGCGACCATGCTGCGTTTTGTGCTGTTTCATGTCGCAGCCACTATGCCTACCCACGCAAGTGAGGTACCGTTTTTTTCGGGAGACCTGGGGGCACGCTGGGTGGGTGGAAATTTGTTGATCCACGCAGATTCCAGAACTTTCCACCACAGAAATGTGAGGAAAATGTGTTTATTTTGTGAAAAACTTAGCTTTGCAAGGGATTCTGGGTAACAAAACCTGGTGGTAGGCAGTCGAGTCACCCCATCCTGAATTCCCCTGGGTGTCTACTTTTCAAAAATGTATAGGTTTGCAAGGTTTCCCTAGGTGCCGGCAGAGCTAGGGTGCAAAAACTACAGGTAGGCACTTTGCCAAAAAAGGGTCAATTTGTAACTGCTAAATTTAGGTGTGACCACGTTGCATTTTCCGCCGTTTCCTGTCGCAGGCACAAGGCCGACCCACACAAGTGAGGTACCGTTTTTATCGGGACACTTGGGGTAATTCAGATTTGTAAATCAACTGTTATTACCAATTGAGCTTTCATGCATTTCTCCCTTTGAATGAAAGACATTGAGTAAAAAAAAAATCTTTATGAAAAATGACCAATAATTCTCATGCTAGTATGAGTATTCCCAACTTTGAAAATGTGCAATTATATACTGTTTCTGAAGTCTATAATTTGTACCCAATTCAGAAATACATAGGTGTCTTTCATACAGATTATTCCATGTATACATTTTCCAAGACAAAGTGCACTATACCCAGTAAATGAAAAAATACCATTGCAAGTTGCTGCTCACTTTTTGGATCTGGGTTCGTCGAGTTCTTGGTGAAACTACAAGTCCTATATATCCCCACAACCAGGAAGGTCTAACGGATGTAACGGTATATTGCTTTCCAAGAGCTGTCAAAATTAGAAAAAGTTATAGGTGAAAACGTTGAGACAAAAGGCTGTTTTTTTCAACAAAATTTCAAATATTCCAATATCTAACTGTTAGTTTCTATAACGAAACCTTCATGGATTTAGACAAATGACCCCTTTCTGAATTCAGAATTTTGTCTACTTTTCGAAAATGTAAAGCTTTCCAGGATCCATTATTGCTTTCAAACTCATTTCTACCATTAACTGGAAGGAGGTGGAAAGCTCTAAAAATAGCAAAAATAGGCTATGTCCCAGAAAAATGCCAAAACTGAGTGAAAAATTTCGGTTCTCTGACAAAAGTCTGTCATTCCCTGAAAGCTGAGAAAATGGAGATTTCAGCCCCACAAACCTTTTTGTGATACCATTTTCAGGGAAACACCCAGAGGCTTTCACTTGCAGCCCGTTTTTCCCATTTTTCTGAAAAAAACAAAAAAATCACTATATTTTGCTAAATTTCTGGGCCCCCTCCAAGGGAATCCACAAACCCAGGGCGCCTTTAGAATCCACATGATGTTGGAAGAAAAGGACGCAAATTTGGCGTGGATACCTTATGTGGTCAAAAAGTTACAAGGGCCTAAGCGCGCACTACTCCAAAACGCCAAAAAAAGCCTCAGCACAGGAGGGGAAAAGGCCTAGCAGCGAAGGGGTTAAGTGCATTATAATCCTCGCGGTTATATGTTAACTTTGGTTTGGCTTTATCAAAACATGTCGTGTAAGGTGTCATACGATTTGGAATACTACCCCCTTGCCAGTCCTGGCGACGGGGGTAGCATTCCACCCCTCTAGAGGGGACGACATGTTACTTTTGCTAAAACGCGGTTGATTTTTAAAAGAGCCTCAGATCCACAAAATGGATGCTTCTTCCACAGACACATGTCTGACCTCCTGCTGCTGACCGAAACTCAGCAGAGGAGGCCTGGACAAAGGCTTTCCTGTTGCAGGGAGGTGCCACACCACCCCAGACAGGAGTTAGTGGATTGTAGCAGGGAGGTTTGAAAGAAACCAGACAGTGCCTGGGGAGCACAAGGCTTCCCCTTGCATAATCCGGTCAAACCGGTTCTGGGGCAGCCAAGCCCCAGCTCCAGTGAGACCTGGACAAAGGAAAGGGGGTGTAACCACCCCCCTTCCTGGTCCCACCCATAGGGGAGGGACCTAGCAGGAGATCCACCCCTCAGATTGGAATAAGAGTGGGAGCAGTGCCAATGCAACTCAGATCATCCTGAAATCAACTTTAAACTAAGAAGACGACTGGACTTCGACTTTCTGATGAATAGAAGACTGAAGAGCATCTCCCTTGTGGCATAGGAGGGGCCACCCTGTGAACACAGGCACCACCCAGCACCCGAGGCACCCCCGACTCTGTGCTTTGGGGTTTGAGAAGCCTCACAACCGAGCAGCATTTGCACCAAAGATCAGCCCCCCAGAATCTCCACGATCTGCGTGGGGCCCTTTTGTTTTGTGCCACTCGACTCGCCATCCCGGCCGCTTATCACGTGGTCAGCGGCCATCTTGGCGACGAAACCTACAATTTACACTGTGGGTCTGGTTGATCCAGACCTGCCCTCGCTCCTGTAGAAAGGAGTACCCGCTCTGACCTTGCTGGTCCGAGTAATAAGCCTTTTTTACTTTCCCCGTGGCTTGCATTAGCCAAGGCTTGTTTGCTTCAATCGAGTTGCCGACACCGCCATCAGCTAGAACCTTCAAGGGACAGCTCGTGATCGACTCCTGAACGTCCTTGACCTCTTCGTGTCCACGTGGCTGCAGAGAGAAGCAACCCCTGATCACCTGTTTGCACCCGACTTTGCCTGGTTCCAATCTGGTTCCACGGTGGTCACTGGTCAGTGACTTTGAACATTGTCCCCTCTGCTTTCAGGTCTTCACCACTTCAGATCCACCCTTGGATCCACCGGACACTTCTCCTTGCCCCAGGGGCAGAGTCAGCACAAGCAGCACAAGCTTATGAACACGCGGCAAAGACCGCGTTACTAGCGACTCTTTTGCAACCTGATGTGGAACTTTGAACCACTTACGAAGGAATCTCAAATTGAGAACTTCGTACAAACCTTTGAAAACTACACTAATAGTGTGAGTACTTTCTATGCCCTTTTTTTGTGTTTTGTCCTGACGAAAGCTCCATAGACCTTCTGGCCCTAGGCGAGCTGAAACATGTCGACCTGTCTTTAAGAGTTATATGGTAATCCGGTAACTCAATTACTTAATATAACCATTACTTTTTTATCTAACGGTACTCACCTTCTTTGAATAAATATTATTGTTACGGGGAACTACCGTTTTTTACAATTCCTCAAACCCCCCCCTTGTTTTATTCATCACCTCCTGAGATCTGTCTCCCTATCTCTGGACACTTCTACACTAACTGGAGGTTGCCTCGGGTGAGGCAGGCATACAGCACGTTATTTTGAAAACCCAATGACTATGCCCTGACGCTTGACTAAGGGGCGGACGAAAAGATATACCGCACGTTTTCAACAACCGATTGTGTCAGCGTCTATGAGGGTTGTCAAAGAATAACCAACGGTTATTGTAGAGACTAGTGTCCATTCCCACTGTTGATTAATTAATGACTTCCTAATGGGAACTGAATGGACTACAATTCCTCTTCCCTCCCTTTTGATGAAAGCCTTTATCGATTATAGTCCTGTTATTTAAAAAGGGAGATCGGTACAGTACCTATTGTCATAGGCTCATTTCTCTACTGGACTCCGTGGTGAAGGTGGCGGGTCGCATGGTGCTTGACACACTTGTATCCTGGGTTGAGAAAACAACTTTTTATCCGATATCCAAAACGGCTTTCAACCAGGTCGTTCCACTGTGGAACAGTGTTTAAACCTGTACATGGTTCTGAACAAATACACTGTGGCTCATTCCAGCCCCATATACCTAGCCTTCATGGACCTGTCCTCAGCATTCGACTGTGTCAATAGGTCCAAGCTGTGGCAGTTGATGTCCTCCATTGGCATTGATAGTAACATCATTTTATTTCTGCGGGACCTTCACCGTGATTCAACCGCGGTTGTTTGCTATTCAAAGGATCTGAAAGGGTCCAGTCAGCTTGACATCAAGAGAGGGGTGTGTCAAGGGTGCATTTTAGCACCCTTTCATTTTAACCTATATATTAATTCCTTAGAGAAGACCCTTTTGGCCAACAAATGCTGATTGTCCCCAGGTAGGCAAGCGTAGCCTGCCAGTCCTCCTATACGCAGACGACGCAGTCCTTGGGCGAGGACAGCTAGGTGCCAACAAATTCTTCTGAATTCTTTTGTCCTTTTTATGAAGGACTTGGAACATTCGTTTAATCATTCCAAGTCGTTTATTATGCAGGTGGGACCTCGTAAAGCTAAGCAGTTCACTTTTAAATTCGGGCTTTCGTCAATTCCGAAGACCAATGTTTTCTCCTATTTGGGAGTTGTGTTTGACGATTCCTTGAGTTGGTGCCATTTGCTTACTTGGAAGAAAGGGGATCTAGTGAAAGCTTTTGCAGCTGTTTTTAACTTTGCCAGCAGAGTGGGAGGGAAGCCAATAGGGGCTCTTTTGAAGACAATTTAGGGGAGAGGAGTTGGCCTAATGGCTAGGGCGCTCGACCCCGGACCTGGGGAACCAGGTTCGAGTCTAGGAAATGTCGCTAAACCTCCTGTGATTCTGGGCAAATCACTTAATCTCCCCGTGCCTAACAAAATGAATGAGTGTCCACATGTAATGTTACTGGTGCTATGTAAAGCGCTATGGTACCCGGTTCGGTTCAAGTTCGCGCTATATAAAACTCTGCAAAAAACAATATATATATATATATATATCTCAAAGGTTAGTTATGGGAGTGAGATATGGGGCCACATGGGGTAGGGGCAGTGCAAAGTGCTGCAAACTCTTTCCTGTGATGGGCCCTTTCTGTTTTTTAAAGAATGAGCTGCTGTGATAGAGAGGGAAATGAGCTGTGTAAGCCTAGTGTGCGTAAGTACATTGTGTTAAAAACTGTACCAACCACAGAACCTTGTATTCTAGGGCTTAAAAGCATCCATGATAGTTTTCTATTGACCCGGTTTCGGCTCAACCTCTTCCATTACCTCATGGCACACCTTCGCAGCTTCCACAGAGGCCAGGGCCTCATGCCCTGTGGCTGCAACGGTGAGTCTCCTCAGGACATGATGCACTTTTTTAATGTTTTGTAGTTTTTATGCTGTCCTTAGAAAGTTATTTATAATTCCCCTTCTCAAAAAAGTGGGTTTTAGGCGGGTGAGACCAGTTCTTATCTTTTTACAACTGCTCTCTAATGACACTGTTTTGCATACACTTAACTTTTTATGGGTCCCTGTTAGACTCAGGTCAAGCTGCGATTAACTTCTGTTATGTAATTCATGAATTTTTATCTTGTGTTCTGATTAACTTGGACATATTATATTTGTCAATCTGTAACTTGGAAGATGTTTTATCCTTTTATGTATGACTTTTATGGTTTTCTTTTATAAAACCGAATAAAGTATATCGATAATAATCACTAGGGGATTCATTTACAGGGTAGCATAGTATCCCTCACAATAACTTCAGGAGTCACAGTCGACACAATGTACATGCGTTGTTCCCCCTACTCCAACCTTACATATACCCCCAATCACCTAACCAAACCTCTCCCTCCTGATGCCAATGTGGTCCTCCGTCATCCCACAGACCAGATTTTTGGCCCCTTTGAAAGTGCCCATACAATAAAAATGCTGCAGTTGTAAATACATATCAACTACCATTTGTTGTGTTTGAAACATTTTATTGAATACTAAAACCTAATAAACATAAGCTGATTATTACAGCAAAACAAAACATCAGTTGCTATACATCTAAGAGACAAAAGTTGTACATAAAAATCAACATACTGTAACACAGCAAAGTTATGTAGAGCACAATTCCTAATTTCGGGCAATATTTAAAGTTCTACAATAAAAACGTTAATAAAGAACAGGATAGGAAAGAAAGAAGGTGGGATACAGTGGTTTCATTAATGTAATGCTTCCTACATATAGAAAAACAAATACTATTATTTTCCTTAAGCAATAAAGTCTGTAAATTAAAATTCTTAGAGAAAAATATTGAACAATGAACATTTCATGTGCAATTAGAATTCAATTTGAATATTTTAACCTCCTCAGCATTATTTGACTCATGATTACAACCGGAATGCTTTCTGGAAAGGAACCGCCTCATGGGGTTCAAAATCACATATTTTCCAACACTAGGATTCAAATGATAAACGTGAATTTCAATTCGATTTATTGATTTAGGCCTTTTTGGAGATCAACAATTTTAAATATATACAAAATCCAAATTTGTCACCTAAACTTGAATTCAATCCACTTTCTGATTAAACACTGACCACTTGTTGTTATCTTCCTAATTAGTGATAATGTTTCGGATGATTTTGAGGGAGGAGATTATCCCGGTCTGGCTAAAACTGGTTAATGGGATCTTAGAAGGTACATCTCCCCTGCCTGACTCTTGGAGTGATGCAGTTATTGCACTGATTTTAAAGCCGGGGAAGAACCCAACTCAATGTCAGTCATACCGCCAAATTTCTTTGCTAAATGTTGACTATAAAGAATTTGCTGGAATTCTGAATGCCCGGCTTAGCAAAGTTGTTGGGCCAATAATTCACATGGATCAAAAGGGTTTCTTGCAAGGCCGGCAGATGTAGGATTTAATACATACCTTAATTGGGTCGATTGACTTGGCTTCGTCGCAGGGTCTCCCTCTATCAATCATTACTGTTGATGCAGCCAAGGCCTTTGACCGGGTGAACTGGCCCCTTCTGGATAGGGTTCTTAAGGTCTTTGGTTTTGCCTATAGTTTTAGGGAAGTGTTGAAATAAATATATAAATCCCCTCGGGCCCAGATTCTGGTTAATGGCAATCTCTCCCCGGTAGTTAAGATAGGGTGTGGAACTAGGCAGGGCTGCCCGCTTTCCCCCATCTTATTTGATTTATATACAGAGCCGCTAGCTCAGAGCATAAGGCTGAATCAGAAGACTGTCCCTTTTTAAATAAATGGGTTTGTACAAAAGTTAGCACTGTATGCGGACAACCTGATTCTTCTATCATCCAATGTCAGCACTACACTTTCAGACGTTGAAGCTGAAACCCAAACTTTTGGAAGCCTGTCAGGTTATGAGATAAACAATGAGAAACCCAAGGTTATGGCCTGGAACATAACCGATCAGGAGGGGAATTTAGCTAAAGAACTTAGATACTTAGGAGTTATAATATCTTAGGCCCCCACCCTAATCCCCAAGATTAATCTAGATAAAGTTTCAAAAGAGGTCAATGTCCTACTAAAACGATGGAAGAGCATCCCACTATCATTGTATGGGTGAGTTAATCTCATCAAGATGTGTGTCCTCCCAAAATACAAACCTTTTTAACAAAATTCCTTTAGAATTTGGAAAATCTGATATTCTTAAAATCCAGTGCAAGATATCTTCCTTTGTCTGGGCAAGTAAAACGATCTGGTTATCCTGGAAGAAATTAAGGCGCAAACTCCAGCGAGGGGGGTGGCCCTTCCAGACTTCCAGCTGTACTGTTGGGCTTATCAACTAAAGATCTGTAGAATTCTATTGCTCTGTCCGGACAGTTTGCCGATATGCTGCATGTTTAAAGCCATGTTAGTAGGGGAAGAGGAGCTAGGTTTCATGTACAAGTTTGACTCACAATTTTGACACAATATTTATTGACTGTATAAATAATTAAAATCTTTACAGTAAAATCAACAATGAAAAAATTTCTTGAATATAAAAAAATAGATACTTAAAAAGCTAAATTTAAAAGCTAGTGCTAAAATCGGGACTGTGATTGGTTACATCATTTACTAGCATTAAGTATTTTGTTCAAATGACTGAGACCCGAATGATTGTCCATTCCCCAACTTATGTGCCTTGGAGTTAATCTGTTGCTGGTGAGCGCATAAGCTACTCTCAATAGTGCATTACGTTTCTTACTAGGTGCATTGTTTTCTTGGAAGGGGACGTGCAAATGGGACACAGTCAATGGAGCTGCGTAGATGGATCCCGTCCACAGTGGCCCACAGCTTTTAAGGCCAGCCTGATTTGGTGGATGAATGTCGCCAGTCTTGCCAGGATCATTGTGCTGGTATTAGACAGACATAATGCTGATGCTTCGCTACAAGACTTTATATTCGTGCTGAGGCAAATTGGGCGCAGCAGTCGCCGGCGGTCGTTGTTGAGGTTTGGGCAGCAACAGAGAAGGTGCAGCCAGGATTCCTTCTTGTAGGTACACAATCTACAAGTTATGGATTCCCCATTTCGAGCCCACACGGGATTGAAATCAGCTATCCCAGCATGGTCAGCCTCATGTATAAAATTTTGCTTCGGGTCTGAATTGTGAGGGACTCACTTAAGTAGGGTTGTGCTGTTCCTGCCCTGTATGAGTCATTTAGTGGGACCAAGTGCGAGCTTCGGCGAAGAGATTTGTAGTCAAGGTCGAAGGAAGTTTCGCGCACTTGTCTATTAATGGCTTTCTTCCATGCGCTCAGGGGGATGTCTTGCCTCGGCATGCATTCTTCTTCGATCTTCAAGACTCATATTGCCTTTCCCAGCCTTGTGTGCCATTCCGAGCCTGGCCATTCGAAGATAGATCTCAGATGATATTTTAAAGAGTTGGCCGGAGCCCTTAATATTCTTAAATATTGCTTTATAGTCTCCCCCTGACATATCAGGTCTGGTCTTGCAAGGCCGAGCTCCAGTCTTAGCCTAATTTTTCTTGTCAGCTTTGGTATTTGTAGCACCGATTTATATACCTTAGCCTGGGCAAGATTGAGAAGAGTATCCAGTTTCCCGGGGAAGAATAAGTGGCCGTAGCTGATTGCTGGAAGGAGTTTTGCTCTAAGGGCTATCAGAATAGGGCTGGCGGAAGGGCTAATCAGGTTCTGGCTGAGTTGTCTTAATGCGTGGATGACCTTATTGGCTTTAGAGCTCTGCTGGTTTATATGAATATTTGCCTTGGCCCGTTCCGTGAACCAGACCCCTAAGTAGTTGTATAAGGCCACCAAGCTAATTAGATCATTTCCCAATTGCCACTGTGCTTTCTTTTTCCGTTGGTAGGGCCCAAAGATGATGACCTTGGTTTTCCCTTGGTTTACTGTCAAGTTGTTTGCGATGTTAAAGCGGTTTAGAGCATTTAATGCTCTTTGTAGTCCCACCTTCGTATGGTCCAGTATGACTGTATCATCGGCGTACTGAAGAACAGGAAGCCTCACGGTTCCTAATCTTGGGGCTATTAGGCTGGCACCTTTTAGTGCCTCTCCCAGGTCCGCCGTATATAAATTGAAGAGGGTGGGGGCCAACACGCACCCTTCCTTCAGCCCGTTCTCTATGTTTATTTTGGGGGGAGACTGTACGGGCACTTGTTTTGACCCTCACCCAGGTGTCCTCGTGTAATGACCTTATTGCCTTCAAAAGATTTGGAGGGATGCCCCACTTTTCTAATTTCCAACATAATCATTTTCTGACTACTTTGTCGAAGGCGGTGCTGTAATCCACGAAGCAGCAAAAGAGTGGGAGGTGGTTCTTCAATGTTGCCTGGGCTGAAATGTGTGCGAGCGCCATGACATTGTCCATTGTTGATGCCTGGGGCCTAAAGCCTGTCTGGTACATGGGTATTATGTTTCTCTCTTCTACCCATTTTTCTACATCGTTCAATAGCAGGCGAGTGTAAGCTTTGGCTTCCAGATCTAACAGGACGATGAGCCTGTAGTTTGACGGCTTTAGGCGATCTCCTTTTTTGAAGATTGGGACAAATATGGAGCCCCTCCAGGACTCAGGGGTTATTGCTGTCGAAAAGGTGTAGTTGAAGAGTGGAGTCAGGAGTTTGGCCCAGAACTCCGGTGCCTGTTTGAAGACCGGAGCTGGAATCCCGTTAGGCCCCGGGCCCTGTTGTTCCTCATGCTCTTGATGGTTTTGATGACCTGTTGGGTATTTACCCAAGTTGTTAGGGTATCATCTACGACGGCCGGGGATCTACTTCCCCATCGGGCCATGTCTGGGCACGGAATTGGAGCTCCTGGTTTTGTGCCGCTCAGTTGTGCCAGCTCTGCAAACTCCACTTTATTACTTGGTGGGGCTTCCTCGTTGTAAGCCGTTACATGTAGGTGCTTCACGTGTTGTATCCAGACCTTTTCTGCAACCCCATTTTCTCGTGAAGGGGCTCGGTTGCTCAGCTGATTTATATATCTCCAGAGTCGTGCTGAGTTCTTTTGTTTAAGCAGGGAGAAGACCTTGAGCCACTTGCTTTCCGTGTCAGCTTTTTTGTGTTCCCAGACCTTCTTACTGAGTGAGGCCCTCAGTGATGCAATCGATGCTCCCTCGGTTTGGAGGCGTCCTCTTTTCTTGTCTGCAAGTGCTTTGCGCAACTGTCTTTTGTGGTCACGTATATCCTGTGGGAGGGTACTTCCTGGTCTATGTGGCCGGTCTATTCTAGGGTTTTGGGGTTTGGGGTTCCCAAGCTTGGATTGTAGATCCTCTATTATATTATCCCATCCTTTTATGAGTGAGGGCTCTCTCAATAAGCTGCCTTCCTGTGCCTGGTCCAGCCATATTTGAAGTGTGCTGTTGATCTTTTCTGACCACTTAATCCTCCGCAGGGCGCTATGTTTCTCCTCCCCACTTGACTTCCCGATGGATTGTGGCCTAAGGTCGCTTTCCTTCCTGTCTTCCACTTCGAATTCATCCATTCTGGCCGCCAGCTCTTCGCTGATCATGATGTAGTCTATTCTTGAGACATCCCAGAATGTGGGCTTGAGCTGCCAGCCTGTCGAGCGGGATCTCTTCAGTTCGTTGGTGGATATCAGGTTGTGATTGTTGAGAAATTCGTGCAAGGAGGCTGCCCTGCCCAAGCCCCCGGAAGATGTTTCGGTTTTGTCCATATTTTTCAGGTTGAAGTCCCCAGCAAGGATGACCTGGAATGTTTTGTGCTTGTTTACCAGATCTTCTAGTTTCTGTGCCAGAGCCTCCAGTTGGACTTTCATTAAGGTCTGTGCAGGGTTGATGTAACAGTTTATTACCAGTAGGCTCGTTGGCTGTTTATTGAGACTCAAGCCTCTTATCTGCACAGCTTGCAAACCAGGGAAGTTCAAGTTGATAGAGGTGACTGTGAGTGCGCACTCATGCTTTGTAAAGACGGATAGAGCGCCGGCTGGACGACCGAAGATATTCCTTTTTACGGCTGGTATTTGATGTTCGTAGTACCCTGCTAGCGGAGTGGTGGACAAGGCCCACGTTTCTTGGAAACAGATTATGTCTCCGCTTTCCAGAACCTGCTTCAGGCTTTTGTTTTTACAGATTTTGCTGATCCCTGCTATGTTCCAGGATATTATGGTTAATTGCGGATTTGACGTTGATCCGGGCTCTGCGTCTCCTCTGGCAGGCTGGCTTTTGTCCTGGTTAGGAATGCTGTATACTCCTTCTTGCGTGTCCCTTTTGGTCAAGGGGGGGATGTGGTGCAGATGACCCGTTGGTTATTTTGGCAGGAAATTCTAATGCCCAATTGATCCCTTTTACCCGTCTGGTTTCGGTCTTTGGGGCCCAGACTGTTTATCCCATGCAGTACCGACCAAGTGGCCTTTCTCGCTCTTTCAGGGGCCAGTACGTGTGGATATTTTGGATTCGGCAAGATCCGAACTTCAATGCCCCATTCCACAAATTGGGTGGTGTTGTTCACTACAGCTTGTTGTATTGCTTTGTTCTTCAATCCCACTACTGAGGAGTCACCATGAGTGTCCCCCTTCATGCTCTCGAATTTCACCCATTCTATCTCGCCAGTGCCTGTCTTATCTAGGGTGTCCAGGTGTTTAAACAGGCGTAGGATGTTACTCCGGTTCAGGATGTCGTGGTTTCCCGTGCTCGAGAATCTTGGTGTGAAAACCACCTCGTAGACAACTTCTAATGGACCCGGCATTTGTGCTCTTTCTTCCTTTTTTATAGCAAGCGCTGCTGAAGTTGGCTCTTTGTTTGAACTTCCTTGATGGCTTGAAGGGGAGATTCCTTGAGGCCTTACGTTTTGGCCGCTGTTCATCCAGGTAGCAGGCTGGATCTGCGTATTTGGGATTAATTGGGTTAAGATGATCCCTTGCTGCTTCTTTGTTGTCGGAGTTATCTGAGATGGCGGTTCTATAGTAAGTAGGTGTTTTCCGACCGTTGAGTGGATATCAGTGAGGTGGTTTTGCCTCTCTGGTGACTTTTGACCATTCGCGTTGGAGCTCCTTGATGGGGTTATTAGTTTGAGTTGGGCTTCCGTTATCGAGGAGACCGGGTAGGCCTTGTTACCCCAGTTTTTTTCTGTAAATATTGTATGCAGCTGGGTTGCTTTTGTGCCCGGTTTTGGGGGCGGTTGATTAATTTTCAATAGCTGGGTTTGTCTCACTTTTAGCTTTGTTTTTTTCTGTTGTTTCTTTAGCTTCTTTTTTGCTCTCCTTGATAATGATAGTTCTTGCATATCTGTTGCACGTGAGCTATGCTCCTGCTGGACTGTTCCGGTAACATCACAGTCCCCGAGATTTGGGCTTTGTATGTTTTTAGATGCTTTTAGGCTACTTTCTAGTGTGTTATTCGTAGGCTCTTCGCTTTTGCCGTTGTCGGCGGTGTTCTGCTGTCCAAGTGGGACCGCAGGGTTCTGTGTTTCCCTGGAGATGGAACTATTGTGCTTCTCCCCTTCTTCTTGGTTGTTGGGAGTCGGAACCGCCATGCTCCCTTTCGCTAGTTCCACTATATCTGCTAGGACCTCGGGAAGGCAGGCCCATTTCTCGATGAACGTAGAGCAGCGACAGGAGCAAGTTGGAAGGAAGCAAGTTTGGAGATCCTATCGTCAAGGGCCTCCACCTTGGAGCTTATGTCTGCTAGGCGGCCTGCAATTGCTTGTAGTTGACTCTCCTAAATTCTTTTAAAATTTGTTTAAAGACTCTGCGTTCGGCGGCTAGGTTGTGATCAGACTGCCGAAATTGTTTGGGACTATCCTATTATAGTGATTGGGCGCCACTTTGGGATTCTCCTGGTACACCGCAGTGTCTTTTGGACTCTCTTGCTTACCCACTAAAAGAGGCAGGAGTTGTATATTGGAGAGACACTGTACTGGGTGAGAAATGCCATTCCTGGGAATCCTGGAACCATATTACTAACTGTACTTTGTCCAGGTTCAAGCTTTATCAGCTCTCTTCCTTCCTGCTGTAAGAAGCAAAGCTGGCCACTTATAGAGGATAGCAGTATGGAAAGCGAACTACAGGATCTAGCTCCAAGGAAAACAGAAGTGGCGCAATGGTATAACCATCTTTTGGCCGCTACAGACAGAAAGATGGATCGTCCATTTAGAATCTGGGAGAATTGCCGAGCGAGGAGTTGGGAACTTTATGGCAAGTATCTCTAGATACTCTTTACCCCCTGATTAAATCTGCTGCACTGAGAAAAAACACTTTTTTACACTCCATAGAATCTATTGGTCTCCCCTTAAGTTATCCAAGATAAAGGGAGGTGGAGAAGCCAGCTGTATGAGATGCGGCCTTCAGAATGCAGATGATGTCCATGTATCCGCGTCCTGTTTCAAGATACAAGAATTTTGGACAAATGTGGGTAAGACTATCTCTAGAGCCCTGGGTCGCATCGTGGAGGTAAGCCCAACTCTTATACTATTTGGTTTTACTCCTGCACTGGGGGGAGCTTCAGACCCGATAGGGCCCCAACAAAAACTGGTGTTTTACTTAATTTTGCTGGCTAGGAGGGAGATTTGTAAAGCATGGCGCCAGACAACATCTCCTACTTGGAATGCTTGGTGGAGTTCTGTTAGAACCAATAAGATAAAGGCCGCATTAATCTCCACAATGTATCTGATCTCTTCAGTTACTGCCGATAAGGTCGACTCTGTACAGTAGTAGGGTCTAAACCCATGTTGAGCAGGATCCAGACAGTTGGTGGTGATCTCCTGATTCATGTCCTTTTCAAAAAATTTAGCAGGAAGAGGAAGAACTAATTTGGGTCTGTAGTTCTTTACATCTGAGGGATCGAGGGAAAGAGTCTTTAGAAGTGGCAAAATCAAGGCCTTTTTGCATCTGGAAAAAAGACTGACTTGAGCATCATTGTTATAGCAAACTGAGATGAGCAGAAATGGTAGCTGAAACTGACTGGAGGGAAAAAATCTGCAGGGTCCAAATTTCAGTGTTGATAAGATTAGAGACTTTCTCTTCAGAAAGTGGGGTGAATGTACTCATTACCAGGAAATGGTAAGTTACTTTATTCACTGTACGTTACTCCACTGTATCTGTCCCTAAAGATTATCTGGTGTTATCTCAAAATTCAGGAATATTTTATTTACTTTGGAAAAAAGAATATGGTTAGTTCATCACAGTTTTCTGGCTGGGAGATGTTACACTTCTATAACCAAAGGATGAAAGTGCTTTAACTGTGTTAAACAACAGGCTGTAACTCTTCCTCCAACATTGCTATTGGTGCCTACATTTTCTTTTACATTTCTTGAGATCATAGGAGTACCATGGCGTGGAAGGCGCAGACAGATGGTTAGTCTTCAATCTAAAAGGCCCTACTTGACAAACTGTCTGGTAACAATGTGCAAGATGATTAGCCTGAAGTGGCTCAGGATTTTCACTAATCAGAAGTGGCTCTCACTTCAGAAAAGGTTGACGACCCCTGTTGTAAACACTTAATATTCCCAAAATCAAATAATTTAAAAAATGCAAAAAAACCAGAAATGTGCTACAAAACAAAGAGTTTCCGTTGGGCTAGGACTGTGAAAGGAGGCTTGTTTTTACACTTGCATTAATTGTCTAGGATAGATAGGACAGGCATGATGCAAATTGTGAAAGGGAGATGGGCACACATGTTACCTCCACCCTTTTCAAGTGGGAGTTCAAAAATATGGATCCAGCCCACAAGGTTCTGAGTTCCCCAGAAGTGTACTGAACCCCAGACCGACCGGAGCCTTGAAGCAGCAAGAGTATATTGTAGTTACCAGACAGCCCAAGAGCTCTAGAACCAGCAGAATCTACTCTCCAAAACTCTACACAAAAAGGAGTTAGAATAGCCTAGCCCTTTTCCATGTCACCCTACCCCACAGCACTGCCACCAACCCCACCACAATAGCCTTGAAAACCATAGCTCCTTTCCCCAAAACACTGCCATCATCCATTCCCACAAAACACTGGCCCTTTCTACTGGCCCTAAAGCTACTCCCCCAACACTGCAACCTACCCTCAAAAAACTACATGGCTACACTGTTTGCTTCTGCCATGACACTGCCTTCTATCCTGCCACCCCCACCCAAACTGACCCCTGCCCAACCATTGTCCCTATTGCCAAACACTTCCCTCTACACTCACCATTGTATCCTGAAAACACTGGACCCCCAGCACCAAAACACTACTGAGGGAAAGCTGGATGAGAAGGGGTGAGTGGGAGCCACCAACGAAAGGGCAGAGGGCTCAACCAGTTGGTTTTTTAAAGCAGTGAACGGGGCAGTGGCGCGTTTGTTGGGCCTCTTTAGAACAATATTGGCCCACTGGGCCCGGTGTTCCACTACATTTAAATCTTGGCTTGTCCCAGGTCCCACTACATCCCCTTTCGGAGGAGGAACCCTGCAGTAATATACTGCCCCGTCTCGGGGGCCACCACACTGTGTTGCCCATGCCCCCTTCCATTTCCTTGCCTAGGGCACCCACAGCCCTGGGCGAGGATAAGGAAGAACGGGCAAGCTGTAGGAGTGGAGGAGACAGATGCACACTGCTGCAGCATGCCAGTATAACCTACCTGATCTACTTTTTGGTGCCCCGTTCTTCGATGTTCAGTCTGTTCTCTCCTCTGGCTGCAGAAGTGTCCAGGCTGCAGGCAGGAAGGTCCTCCGGTCAAGCGACAGGTGGTGGAGTCCGAAGCCCTTCAGATGAATGCAAAACCGCAGGCAGGCCGGTGAGGAGTAAGAAATGCGTTACTTACCTGTAACTGCAGTTATCCAGTATTGGTGTCTTTCATAGATTCACATGCCTGAATCATTCCCCGTCGCCGAGACGGGAGCCTCCGGTACATAGAAAAGTAATGTCCTATAGACATACATAGAGAAAAGTAGGCCTAAGGGCCTTGCCTTAGTAGCCTATCTATGTCCTTTTGTAAAAAGGACCAAACTCCAGAAGGTATCCAATCAGCTACCACCTCCCTCTAGAACCTTCCTGTCAGGAGCCTCAGTCTCTCAGATTTTCGTACGCACCAAGCTAGGTAGGCGTAATACTTGTTAGAGAAAGAAGTGAGTCCTTCCAGGGGAGGCGGGAGGGTTTCATGTGAATCTATGAAAGACACCAATACTGGATAACTGCAGTTACAGGTAAGTAACTCATTTCTTATCCAGTATTATGGGTGTCTTTCATAGATTCACATGCCTGAATCAGAGTAGTAAGCAGTACATCATGCACATTTCTGATGGAACAGCATACAGTAGTCTTAGATAATACATATCATACTACTAAAAGCCATCAACAAGTAACAAGAAATAAGTAAATAAATGTGCATACCAGCAAAGGATGGCGGGAAGGAGGAAGGCTCACCTCACTGGAATAGACGGCGAAGCACAGCCTGGCCTACTGCTGCATCCTGCATCAGTTCCGTATCCAGGCAGCAGTGCCTGGTGAAGGTATGCGGAGACTTCCAGGTCGCTGCCCTGCAAATGTCCAATATTGGCACCCCAGCAAAGAGCGCTGCCGATGTGGACACAGCTCTTGTAGAATGAGCTCTTACTTTGGAGTGTAACGAACGTCCTGCTTTGTCGTGGCAAAAGGCAATTGCCGAAGATATCCATCGTGAAATACTTTGCTTGGAAAGCGGCATGCCTTTTCTTGGTCTACTGAAAGCGATGAAAAGCTGGTTCGTTTTCCTAAAATGTTTTGTCTTGTCGAGGTAAAATTTAAGACACCTCTTCAGGTCCAAAGAGTGCAGAGATCTTTCAGCTGCAGTGCTTGGATTTGGGAAGAAAGATCGGAGGACTAGAGGTTCATTTAAATGAAAGTCCGACGGGACCTTAGGAATAAATCGAGGGTTAGTTCTTAAAACCACTCTGTCTTCCTTGAACTGCATGAAGGGATTTTGTATTGAAAGAGCCTGTAGTTCGCTGACCCTTCTTGCTGAGGACAGGGCCAAAAGAAGGGCCGTTTTCCAGGAGATGTATTTGATATCTGCTCTGTGAATAGGCTCGAAAGGGTGCTTCATCAACTGGTTGAGGACCACATTAGGATGCCATGTTGGTGGAACTCTCCGTGGGCGAGGAAAGGATCTGTAAAGCCCCTTAAGGAATTGTTTTATTAACCTGTGAGACCAGAGAGAGGGTCCTTTTGAAGTTCTTGTAAAACGAGAAATTGCTGCCAAATGTACTGATAGAGGCATGCGCAAGTCCCGCCTGTGCCAGGTGTAGCAGATATGGTAGTAACTGCTCCGGAGTAGCCTTTAAGGGATGTAGATCTTTGTCCTTATACCAAATGCAAAAGCGTTTCCATTTTAACGAATAGGTCTTATTTGTGCTCTCTGCTCTTGCTTTTGCGAGGACATCTTTGCACTCCTGCGGAATGTCTAGTTGACAGAACTCTCGGTACTCAGGAGCCAAGCCGATAATCTGAGAGATTTCAGATTCGGGTGCTGTACCTGGCCGTTGGACATCGTGAGCAGGGACGGATGTTGGCCCAGACGGATTGGCGGGTGGACTGAGAGGCGATGGAGGTCTGTGAACCAATGCTGCCTTGGCCAGAACGGGGCAATCAGAATCAGGGTGCAATGTTCTGTCTTCATTTTTCGGAGGACTCTTGGTATCAGGGAAAATGGCGGAAATGCGTACGCAAACACGTTGCGCCATGCGATGGAAAATGCATTTCCGAGGGACCGCAGTTGAGGATGCCAACTAGCGAAGTTGCGGCATTTGGCGTTCTCCCAGGTAGCAAAAAGGTCGATCTGCGGTCTTCCCCATTCCGAAAAGATGTGATCCAGCACTTCTTGTTCCAGCTCCCATTCGTGGGACAGCGATCTCTGTCTGCTTAGAGCATCTGCTATGATATTGTCCTTGCCTGGGACATACTCCGCTGACAGCGTGATACTGTGGAGCACAAGCCAGTTCCAGATTTTCTGCAATTCGTGAGATAGTGTGAGCGAATGCGTTCCTCCCTGTTTGTTCAAGTAGTGCATTGTCGTAGTGTTGTCGGTCCTGACAAGCACTGGGGAGTTCTGGATGCGCGGTAGGAAAGCTTGCAGAGATAGAAAAACTGCCCTCAGCTCTAGGAGATTGATATGGACCTGCTTTTCTTGGTCCGTCCACTTGCCGCTGATCTGCAGCTCTTGAAGGACCGCTCCCCAACCCTCTAGGGAGGCATCCGTAGTTATCACATGTGGGGCTGCAGGCAGCAGGAATGTTAGTCCTTGTGAGAGGTTTTTGGACGACCTGCACCATAGCAAGGCTTTGGACATTTGCTGTGTTATCACAATGCGATCCTCGAAAGAGCCTGTGCTCTGAGTCCATTGCCTGGTCAAGGCCTCCTGCAGAGGGCGCAATCTGAGCCGACAGTGTGCAATAAGCAGGATACATGAAGAAATCATCCCCAGGAGGGACTTGAAAGTACGGACCGGCAAAGTTTTTCTCGAGGCAACTGCGGTGGCCAGAACAATAAGCTTGTGCTTCCTTTCCTGAGATGGAAATGCTTTTGAACATTCCGTATCCAATGTCGCCCCCAGAAAGGTAAGAACTCGGGAGGGCTGAAAGGTTGACTTCTCGTGGTTGAGCGTCAGACCCAGTTGCTGGAAAAGATTGAGACAGGCGCTGGAAGACTTGACTGCGCCTTTCAAAGATGGTGCTTTTACCAGCCAGTCGTCCAGGTATGGGAAGACTTGGTGTCCTTGCTGACGTAGGAAGGCTGCCATTGGGGAGAGGCACTTGGTGAAAATTCTGGGTGCCGACTTGAGGCCGAATGGGAGGACACAGAATTGATAGTGCTGACCTGCCACTGCGAATCTGAGAAATTTCCTGTGGCCTTTGTGAATAGGGATGTGGTAGTATGTGTCTTGCAGGTCTAAAGACGTCATAAAGTTTCCCTCCTCTAGCGACCCCAAGATCTCTTGGATAGTCACCATACGGAACGATTGACTCTTCAAGAATGTGTTGAGTGCCCTGAGGTCTAGGATGGGCCTCCATTTCTTCCCTTTCTTTTGTATTAGAAAGAAGCGGGAATAGAATCCCTTTCCTCTGTGAGCTGCTGGTACTCGCTCTATTGCTCCTTTCTTTAACATTGCAGAGACCTCTTGAAGGAGTAATCGTAGATGCCTGTGTTGAAGCTTGCGAGGAGGAGTAGTCAGGGGAATTGAATTCTAACGAATGTCCGAATTGGATCAACTGCAGCACCCACCAATCCGTTGTAATTGATCTCCAATTGTCGAGGAAGTGTGTTAGTTTTCCTCCAAGTTTGAAAAAATGAAATTGTGGACTGACTGGCTGTTGGAAAAGGTCATTGGCGTCCGCCAGCGGTTTTCCTCTGATTTTTTCCCCTGTAGTTAGACCTTCCATACAAGGTCTGACGACCTTGTTGCTGTTGTCGCTGTTGATATTGCAATCTGCCTTGGTTATAGGAATATGAGGATATGCTCTGGCAAGAACCTCTGTAAGAGGATTGACCTCTGCCTCTGCTCCCTCGAAAGGACTGGTTCTTAAACTGCAATGTGTCCAGCGCTCGTGCCGTGTCCGTATCTTTTTTGATCGTTTGCAGGGCCTCATCGATTTTTTCCCCAAAAAGGTGTTGGCCATCGTAGGGCATGTCCAGTACCTTGGTTTGGACCTCTTGGCGAAAGGATGTAGCCTTAAGCCACCCCTGCCTTCGCATGACCGCGGCCCCTGCTAGCTGTCTGAAGCCGGTCATAGCCACATCTACGGCACAATCGATAATTTCTGATGCCGATGTTTGGCCTTCCTTAAGGAGCGATTGTACTTCCTCTTTCAAGTTATCTGGTAGTTCCGCCAGATACGGGGCAATATCCTCCCACAATTGCCTTTTGTAGTGGCCTAGTAACGCAATGGAATTAGCCACTTTCACAGTCATGGCCGACGTGGTGGAAAAGCATTTGCCAATACTGTCAAGCTTCCTGCCCTCTTTGTCCGGTGGAGCTGACAATGGGGATGCAGGATTCCTCGAGTTCTTTTGTGCTGCCTGGGTAACATCTGAATCTGGCTTGGGATGCCCAGTAAGGCAGGCTGCTGCTGTTGATGGTGCCTTAAACTTTTTGTCCAGCCGTGTCGAAGACTGAGTTTTAATCGTCGACGATGATGGTTTCGTCGACGGTATCCTCGTCGACGGTACCTTTCGCCAGTCGTAGATGGTGCGCTTGTCGACGATGTCTTCGTCGTCGGCGATGTCTTCACCGTCGTCGGAGACTTCGACGACGGTACGCCTGTCGACGAGGGCGTCTTCGTCGACTGCGTCGTCGGTTTCGGCTTCGTCGTCGACGCTGATGTCGTCGTCGACGGGATCTTCGCCGAGGGCCTTGTAATGAGGATAATCGACGGCACAGGCTTACCCGCCGTAGACGATGGAGTTGTCCTCGTCGTCGATGAGAATGCTGACTATGCCATCGTCGTCGACACCGTCGTCGTCGATGTAGAAACATAGACTGTAGACACAGTCTTCTTCAGCGCTGAGGTAATCGTCGACGAAATCGTCGTCGACGACGGCGCAGGCTTCCTGAAGGCAGGAACCTCCTTGTCAGACGTTGTGGATCTTGCCTCAGAAGACTTTTTAATAGTCTTGTTAGGGCTAGGGGAAGCAACCCTTGGCCTCTTCAAGGATAATTTAGAAGAAACTGAAGCCATCTCGACGTCCTCAGAAGATTCCAGGTCCGCTCTGGTTTTCAGCCTGTTCAACCAGAGGAGCAGCCGGCCTTCTCTATCCTTTAGTGTTTTTGTAGAGAATGTTCTACAAATTCTACACTGTTTAGGAGAATGGTCCGGATAAAGACAGTATAAGCCGGTTTCATGCTTATCGTCGACGTGGAGCCTCTTCTTACCACAAGAAGAGCAAGCTCTGAAGAGACCCTTCTTCTGTTGTTCAGCCATGGTGTATAAATGAAGGAAATATCCAATTTCTGAGAAGAAAAGAGATAAAACTAGGAAACCTGAGGAGAACTCAGGTGGAGACTCCCTAGCACAACGTGCGGTAGAAAATCTGAGAGACTTAGGCTCCTGACAGGAAGGTTCTAGAGGGAGGTGGTAGCTGATTGGCTACCTTCTGGAGTTTGGTCCTTTTTACAAAAGGACATAGATAGGCTACTAAGGCAAGGCCCTAAGGCCTACTTTTCTCTATGTATGTCTATAAGACATTACTTTTCTATGTACCGGAGACTCCCGTCTCGACGACGGGGAATGATTCAGGCATGTGAATCTATGAAAGACACCCATAATACTGAATAAATAAACAAAGAACACATCACTTGCCTGCTGCTGAGACTCCTCCTTTTATTGGAACATTGGCGAGCGATGGCTTAATGCAAGGACGAAGTAGCATTCACTGATATTTTTATGAAAAGTGCAGACTTGTTACAAAACTGGTGATTATTTTTTGCACATCTCCATATCCTAGAGGGTCTGAAAGACAATGCTCCCAAGTAAAATCATGCCCTGTGGGAAACAGTGGCCTAAACTCTGCCGGTGAACACAAGCTATTCAGGATAGATGTGTTGCAGTAAAGTTTGTAATATGTTGTGACTTGGGCACAGTCAATTTCTTTGGTCAGGCGATTGACATGAGTGTGGAACTTTGGTGCATTGCCTGGATTAGGTCTATATGCTTCTCTTAAGATACCCGAGCATCGTTAATGGACAAGCTATTCAATGGCTCTCACCTTTTAAGCAAGAAAGTGGACTAGGCCCCAGACAGATTCCTTGGGTCTGTCTGCCTCCGCCACGCAATTTCATCACAAATCTCGTCCCCTTTTGGCTACCGTAGGGTTTTTTTCAACACTGCCAGCGCCAGACCCTGCTGCAAACCAAGCAGGTCTCCCAGTTCTTTCATGGCCATGGCACACAAAGGCAACGTCCAGGACATCATGCCACTGCGTGACCTGCCTCTACAACTGGTGCAGCTGCAAAACCTCTTTGTGTCCTGCCAGACACTGACTCGCCCTATTGTAGGCAGTATCCAACATATTCTCCAGTGAATTAGATTATGCCAGCGGCAGACCCATCTCCCTATTCCACCCAGACTTAACAGTGGCCATGGATGTATCACGTCTGGGATGGGAAGGCCATATGGGAGACAGAGATTAGGGAACCCTCATCACCGGCAGAGAACAAACTCCACATCAAGCTGTTGGAGTTGCGAGCATTTCACTTGGCGGTGAAGGTCTTCCTGCCCACCATCACAGGAGGGCTGGTGCAGCTTCTCACAGACAAGGCAGTCAATGACAGTGGTCTCATCAGGAAATGTCACACTAAACGTTTTTGACAGTGAGCCGAGGATTCACTGGCTCCCAGGTACCCTGCCCTGAGATACAGAAGAATCCTTACTGGGTTGTACTGAATATAGTGTGAGAAGCATATGGGAGAGACGGTGATCTACCATCCTGATGAGTCGACGGTAATTAACTGGAAAGGTTGAAACATTAGCTAAACAGTGACTATTTCATGTAAATTATGTCTTCTATGAATCACCTTTGCTTAACTTGTATTGTACAAAAGCAATTTACAGCCCTGTTTCTGTGAACAAAATTTAGATTGTACTGTTTTATCATCATGTCACTTTCATCTTGAGCACTGCGCAGTCATCACTCAACGATTTATATATACCCTTGCTGCTGAGAATACAATTAGAATTTTTGGAAATGAAAATGCCTCATCTGAATTCTAATCATGATAAAAAAGGTGAATTAATATCTGCCCAGGGTCTGAATATGTGATACAGACCAGTGAGATAATGAACTCATAGACCTCTGTAGTTGTTAACAGTGCGCATGGGAAGTGCTTCTATGCGTCTACGCTTGTCACTTCTGCAGCAGAATGACGTCAACACTGAGCTGCATGATGTCTCCTACTGCGTGCAGCAGGACTGCTTTAAAGTTTGAGGATCCAGTCTGGCGTGTTGGAAATATTCACACGGTGAGGAATATGCAGGTAAAGGAGTATCCACCAGAAAGAGCGTTTGTTGGACCCGGCCTCGTGGCGTTGTCCCCCTCCTCCCGCATGGCGGGCCCTGGACGACATCGACCCCTGTCCTCCGGCCTGAAGCTACCCCCTCCAACCTTCACGAGAGCCGCCACTCCTGGCGACCCCCGGCTCTCCCCCTCCATGACATGGCGACCCCTACTCGCCCCACTCTGCTGGTCCGACCCCTATCCCGGGCCATCCTCTCAGGCCCCGACTCCATCTTGGGCCTTCCACGTCCGGGCTCCGTGGCCTCGGCCCGACCTCGGCCCCAGCAAAGCCCCGACATCGAGGCACCAAGATCCGACCAGGTGGTAAAACGGCCACTTGACGGATCAAGGAGGAGGAGAGTTTCGATGGCCCTCCAGCAATCCCCGGACGCCTGTTTTGATCGCCCTCCGGCCTCCCTGGGCGCTGGCTCCACCCTCCAGCTGGGTGCCTGGACACTCACATCCCGGCCCCTCTGACCCCCAGGTGCGAGGATCCGGACATCAAAGGACTCCAGACCTATATCTGGGGCAGCTCTGAAATGGGTCGTCAGTTGTATCCTGGAGTCGAGAGCCCTGCAGGTCGAACCGCGGCTGACCCTGAGACGAACTCACTATGGAACCCTGAACCCTATTCGGAGCCCTGCTGGCGCTGCCGCGGCCCGACCTCGCTGAACCATCTTCGGAGCCCTGCTGGCGCTGCCGCGGCCCGACCTCGCTGAACCATCTTCGGAGCCCTGCTGGTGCTGCCGCGGCCCGACCTCGCTGAACCATCTTCGGAGCCCTGCTGGCCCTGCCGCGGCCCGACCTCGCTGAACCTATTCGGAGCCCTGCTGGAGCTGCCGTGGCCCGACCTCGCTGAACCATCTTCGGGACCCTGCTGGCACTGCCGCGGCCCGCCGTCGCTGAAACATCTTCGGATCCCTGCTGGCGCTGCCGCGGCCCGACCCCGAGGAACCCCCCAGCTCGAGGATTGAGAGCTGAGCGCAGGGTATCCCTGTACCAGGCTGGTACCAAGACTGTCCCGCTAACCCCTTCCCACAGTTACCGAGACCTTAAGGATCCCTCGATCCATTTGTACATATATTGCTGAGATAACCTGCCGTGATTGCTGATAAAGACGTTAAGAATCTATCCTTGTGTTGTGTCCATTTGTAGTGGTGTGATTGCTCGCCTGTACGAACCTAGGAGAGGAACCTCGCCAGGAGGCCTCTCGACGGCGCTCGGCCAACTCCAGAAGGAGAGGTGGGTCTCGGGGTGGTCGGCCAGACAACCTCAGCCTCCCCCCTAGGATCGCCTTTCTAACAGCGCTATTGAAGGCAAGTAACTGGTTTGTTATGTTTTCCTGCTGTCGTATATTATCTCATTCTGGGTGGTGAACTCTGTTCGCTGAGTTTTCCGTACTCCATGGAGCGTAGCAAGGTCTTTTTCTACGCTCGCACTCTTCAACGTCATGTGCCGGAGCGGGGACAATCCACCTC
Organism: Lissotriton helveticus; assembly: GCF_964261635.1. Lineage (NCBI taxonomy): Eukaryota > Metazoa > Chordata > Amphibia > Caudata > Salamandridae > Lissotriton > Lissotriton helveticus. The sequence goes on from NW_027611939.1 coordinate 207,389, forward strand.
CTAATGAGATTTTTCATGCTCGCGCTCGCCATGGTCTAGTTGGCGAGCAAAATCAACCTCCTGGGGTGATTTCTCAAAGCGGGTCGTCGGATTTCTCAATGCGAGTGGTCGCCGCAGGTCACAACCACCCGCATTGAGAAAACTTCCTTCGAATTGACAAAGCTGCTGCTCGAGTAGAAGCAGCTGCATCCTCTTGCGCTGAACATGGTGCCATTTGCAATTATTTTTACAGGGCGGGACAAACACCAGGAGATCAAAATCACCAAAAACGGCATGACTCTTACGCACTCCGCTGCTTGCGGAACTCCACCAGAGTTTGTTTGTCACTGTCCGGAGTTTCTCATTGAGGAACTCAGCATATGCTTAATCTTATCATGAAAATATAGATATCAGTCATATGTTAAGAAACAAGGGTGAATAGAAACCTTTTTAGTGGAGTAACATTTAAGACATTATTATTGTGATTTTGTTGGCAATTATTTGATTTTTGCAAGCACTAACACTCTGTGTAAAGTAAAGACCTTGAGAGTTTTGTAACTTTCAGGTACTGTGGTAAATAAATAAATAATACCCTATTTTTGACTAGACTTATAGCATAACAGATAGCTCAATAAAATAAGAGTCAAGATTCGAGGTAGTAGGAGTTTCTGCAGGTTTATTACAGCATAAGGACAGGATCAGGACAACCTGCATAGGAACAGAATGACAGGGCCCAGCAGGACAACTGGGGCCCAACAGGGGAAAAGAGGCCCAGCAGCTGCTGGGGCTAGGTCTGGGATGAGCGCGCTAACATTCAATAACAAAACACAGGCATATATACATAGCGCGAACACATAGCATTACATTGCAGTAGGCGTAGCAGTGGGTGGAGCAGAAAGGCATGACGCGTAGCAGTCGCGAAAGATAACAGTAAAAAGAGGTGTAACTGGGCGTATACATAGACATGTGGTGCAAACGTAACAGAATATGTCATGAATGGGCGGAAACATAGGAGGGGGCTACCTAAGGAGCCGGGACCTCTAACCTAATGGTGCGCGAAAACTAGCAATGACGTGTTACTAGGAGAAGCTGGGGGCTATGAACTCTGTGCTAGGAGCAGAGACTAGAGTCTGGAGGGTCGGAGCGACATGTACCTAAACCCTATCTGGTATCTGATGTTTAGGGAACATGTTGATATAAACTAGAAGTCATGAGGGGAGAGGCTAACTTGACTCTAAGACTGGACCATGCATTATTCTACATGAAGTGCGTGATGAGGAATATTAAATGACCATTAAATACAGTATTTCTCTAACGTGGAGCCGAGTAGGCTAGACAATGACGGAAACTATTGATGCAGTTCAGTAGCTTAGGAATGCAGAGGAGGAGGACTGAACAGATAGCCGGAATCATAACATACTTTTGGCAGACTCAGAGGCAGAGCCAAGCTGCACCGGGCACTGCGAGGCAGGAAGTAAGTGAAGGGTCGAGGATACAGGTGGGGGCTGTATCGCTCCTCAGCGAGGCTTTCAGGAGACAGGAGCTGAATCTGTGGTCCGGGCCCTTTTTAGGCCTGGAAACGGGGATTTTATAATGGAATAACGTGCACACTGGGAAACGTGGCAACATAACTTTACATAGGCCTGATATTCGTAGTATTCACGAGGACTGGAAAATGACATACCAGAGGTGGACACAACTGTAATTGCGTCATTAATCGGACATGGGGAATAACATATGCATATTGGTCATGCACACATAACATATGATGGATGAGGCGTAGGGACACAGAACATGGCAAAATTTACTTTTCCACAGTACTCAAATTGTGGATTCTGTTGCAATTAAAAATATTTCCAGGCATGAGACTTCTTTGGAGGTTGCATGCGGGCAGCCTCAGTTATCCTGCAAGAGTTTCTTGATGAATCCTATTGCAACTACATTATGTGCTCTCTCATGTAAAGTCAGGTTGTAAGAAGCTTTTCTGCATCTCAAGATACGCCTTACTTTTCACCTGGTGTGGGTGCATTTCTCATGTTTAGTGAGATCTCCTTTCTGAGTATAACGTTTCTGACTTTCCCCTCCTGTATAAGGCTTTAGTCCAGTGTGAATTCTCTCATGTGAAGTGACATTCTATTCAAGACTGAACCTTATCTGACATTCAGAACACACATAAGGCTGCCCCTGTTCTCCCCTTCTTTTTGCTTTATTCATTGATCCTTTTTTATGTTTAATAGAAAAATCTCAGGCTATCACTCCCGCTATTGTTCATGGAATTGAATATAGGGCATTGGCATATGCCGATGATATTATAGTCTTAACTGATAATGTCGCTCAATCCTTTCCTGCATTGGAGATTCTGGCAGCTCAATTTGGCTTAATTTCGGGCTATAAATTAAATATTGCAAAGACGCAAATTTTACAATCTACGGCTATGCCCATTTCTCATGTTCCCACAGCTACGGAGGCAACATACCTTGGTATTCAAATTTCGCCTGATGTAGATCAGATTCTTGATCTGAATTACTCCCCTACTATTGATTTACTTCATAATAAATTAGAGCGGTTGGGTCACTTACAACTTTCGTTATTCGGCCGATCTAATATTCTTCAAATGTTTGTCCTCCATAAATGTTTATATCTTTTCAGATCTATTCCATTATTAATCCCTCCTCTAATTTTAACCCCTTCCATGCTGATGACAGAACGGTTCCGTCATCAGCTACGGGTGAGCTGTGCTGATGACGGAACCGTTCCGTCATGACTCCGCCCGCGCAAGGCGGAGTCAGCACAGGCGGAAAATACGCCCCGCACGGAAGGGGTTAAAAAAAGCAGAAAGGATATGCCAACGATTTCTATGGTCATATCGTAAACCAAGGAGGGCAGCTAAGTGGACCTGTCTTCCGCAGGATCGTGGGGGGTGGACAGTCCCAAATTTAATGTATTATTATTGGGGCAGCTATGGTCCAACATTTTGCCGTTCCTCTATTAGGTGATGCTGTTGAGCTTTCGGTCCATCTTTCACCTTCAATATATTCAATATCATTTGGAGACTCCACAAAAGGTGTACTAACTCGTATCCTTGAAATGAGTTATTTAAAAAAAACTAAATTTAAGGTATTGTGGGCATTATTTTCGGTTTGGCAAAAAGTTCGTCAACACTTTCATATCTCTAAGCTTATCTATTATACCCCATTAAATGCCTCTGGATTACTTCCAATGATATTTCAAGAGAGGGTGGCAAATATTTGGACAGCTCTCGGTTTGAAGGAGATTGGTGACTTAGCTGATCTAGGGCAAATAGCTTATTTTAGTTTTTTGAAGGAGAAATTTCTTCAGCAGTCCAATCATTTTTTTAAATACCTGCAATTGAGAAGTTTTTGGGATAATAAGTTTCCTCAAAATCCAACAATGTTTCAAAAAATTGTTATAATTGAATCTATAAGAAAGAAAGTAAAAATTGGCAGTTTATATCAGTCTTTTCTATCCCAACTTCCTGATGATTTAGATGACCAGAACAATAAGTGGGCGACTAAATTTGGAGTACCTTCTATTGATTTAAAATTTCCATTGGTATTAGCTAGGTCTGTCTTGGTCTCAGGTACTCTTCGCTCACAAAGTTATACGGCTAAGTTCAATCTTTATTATACACCTGCAAAACTTGTTAGATGGGGTTGTTAGTGGGGGCAAAGGGGCGTTTTGTGCAAGATGTAAATTTTCCTCCGCAGATTCCGTCCATATGTTCTACAAATGTCCGGAGTTATCTCTCTTCATCAACCAAATTGAAACCTTTCTTACTCAGATTACCCAAACCTCAGTCAAAATTGCAGCCGAAATGGTAATTACTGGCTATGAATATTCTACTGCCCCAGGAAAAAACAATACATTTGCAAGCTTTTCTTTTTATTGCCATGGCTATGGTCAGACTGTGCTACATCACTCTGGATACATCCTGAACCCCCTAACTTTTGTCATTGGAAGGCCAGGATGCTGGCCTGGTACAAACTTGAGACTTCAGTTCAGGCTTTCAGAGGAAAGAAAAGACGTTTAACTGCCTCTAAGAACTGGGCACCATTCAAAAAATGGGTTTCAAATTAATTATGGTTATTTTTTTCTTTTCTTTCTGTCATGTTTCTATAACTTTCTTACGTATGCATTATGTATGATTTATGTTTTGATGGTTTAATCTGTCTACCACCACCACGGGATAAAAGGGGAAAAATTCAATAAATAAAAAATATTTTTTTTTTTAAAAAGTAGACATTCAGAACACACATAAGGCTTTTCTCCCCTGAGTGAGTTCGCTCATGTCAAGTGAGAAGTAATTTGTAACCAAAACTTTGCTTGCATTTCGAGCACTCATAAGGTTTTTCCCCAGAGTGGGATCTCTCATGAAGCATAACACTGTCTTTCAGATTCAACCTTTTATGGCATAAGGCTTTTCTCTAGTGTGGAGTTTCTCATGGAGAGATAGCATTTTTCTCTGCAGCTTTTCTGGCATTCAGAGCACTCATAAGGTTTTCATCAGTATGGAGTCGCTTATGGTTAGTGAGGCTGTGCCTATCACATAGGAATTTTGGGCATTCACAGCGTTGGTAATGTTTTTCCCCTGTGTGCGCCTGCTCATGTAGAGTGAGATTGAGTTTAAAATTGATGCTTTTCTGGCATTCGGAGAACTGCATTATTTTGATGGTGTGTTTTCTTATGGCGCTTGTAACCATCACTACCTCTGAATCTTTTCTGACATTTAGAGCACTGATAAAGGTTTTTCTCCAGTGTGGATTCTCACATGTTCAGTGAGATGAGATTTATGGCTGAAACATTTTTGGCATTCGGAGCACTGATAAGGTTTTTCCCCAGTGTGGATTCTTATATGCTTAGTGTGATTGCTTTTTACACTGAAACATTTCTGGCATTCAGAGCACTGATAAGGTTTTTCCCCAGTGTGGGTTCTTATATGATAAGTAAGATACTTTTTGGTAATGAAAGATTTCTGGCATTCAGAGCACTGATAAGGTTTTTCCCCAGTGTGGATTCTTATATGATGAGTGAGATACCTTTTGTTAATGAAAGATTTCTGGCATTCAGAGCACTTATAAGGTTTTTCCCCAGTGTGGGTTCTTATATGGTGAGCAAGATTGTTTTTTTGACTGAAACATTTGTGGCATTCAGGGCATTGATAAGGTTTTTCCCCAGTGTGGGTTCTTATATGCAGCGCGAGATATCTTTTTTCACTGAAACATTTGTCGCATTCAGTGCACCGATAACGTTTTACCCAAGAGTGGGTCCTTGTATGTTTAGTGAGTCTCATTTTGTCACTGAAACATCTCTGGCATTCAGAGCAATGATAAGGTTTTTCCCCAGTGTGGGTTCTTATATGATAAGTAAGATACGTTTTGGTAATGAAAGATTTCTGGCATTCAGAGCACTGATAAGGTTTTTCCCCAGTGTGGGTTCTTATATGCTGCGTGAAATAGATTTTTTCACTGAAACATTTCCGGCATTCAGAGCACTGATAAGGTTTTTCCCCAGTGTGGGTAATTGTATGTTGAGAAAGATTGATTTTTTGACTGAAACATTTGTGGCATTCAGAGCACTGATAAGGTTTTTCCCCAGTGTGGGTTCTTATATGCTTCGTGAGATGGATTTTTTCACTGAAACATTTCTGGCATTCAGAGCACTGATAAGGTTTTTCCCCAGTGTGGGTTCTTGTATGCCGAGTGAGACAGCCTTTTTGACTGAAACATTTCTGGCATTCAGAGCACTGATAACCTTTTTCCCCAGTGTGGAATCTCAAATGTGCAGTTAGAAGTGATTTACGGTGGAAACGATTTGGGCATTCAGAGCACTGATAAGGGGTTTCCCCAGAGTGAATTCTTGTATGTTCAGTGAGTCTGCTTTTGAAACTGAAACATTTCTGGCATTCAGAGCACTGAAAAGGTTTATCCCCAGTGTGGGCTCTTCTATGCTGAGTGAGACTGTTTTTGTAAATGAAACATTTTTGGCAATCAGTGCACTGATAAGGTGTATCCCCAGTGTGGGTTCTTCTATGCTGAGTGAGACTGTTTTTGTCAATGAAACATTTTTGGCAATCAGTGCACTGGTAAGGTTTTTCCCCAGTGTGGATTCTTTGTGTATGCCGAGTGAGTGCGCTTTTGTTAAAAAAACTTTCATGGCATTCAGAGCACTGATAAAGTTTTTCCCCAGAGTGGATTCTCATATGTTCAGTGAGTTTAGATTTACGGCTGAAACTTTTTTGGCAATCAGAGCACTGATAAGGTTTTTCTCCAGAGTGGATTCTCATATGTTCAGTGAGTTTATATTTACGGCTGAAACTTTTTTGGCATTCAGAGCACTGAAAGTGGTTTCCCCCAGTGTGCATTCTGTCAAATTCTGTGAGATAAGATTTATGGCTGTATCTTTTTTTGCACAAGTAACTTTTTTCCCCAACTTTGTTTATTTTGCCTCGATTGAGGCGGGTTTGAACAATGAATTTGTTCTCACAGTCCGTGTTTTTATAAGGTGTTTTCTCTTGCTTATATGCCACGGTAAGAGTGAACCTGATTTTAGAGTTGGGCTTGTTTAGATAATGTTCAGCATTTATCTCTAAAAGAAATTGTGTGTAATCTTCTTAACACTTGAATTGAGCAAAATATATCTGAAGCAGCCCTGTAACACCTTTTGAAATGTTTCTAGCAGATAATAGTCTTTAGGTAAAAGCATCTCAGGCAGCAACTTACTTTGTGACTGAAGTTTTTCTCAAATCTATTTGTATAGTTTCTTAGCAATGCAGTAATAAGCTGTTAGACTGATATTTAATGATTAAACTGATAAGTACCTTTTTGCACTGATGTAATGACAGTAACTGAGGGCGTTTGAACGTGCACAGTACTATTGTGGATCATTAGTCGCAGAACATCAGTTCCTTCTACCCTTTCTATGTTTGGTGAAAGGTTAAGGTTTGTAGTTCTGAAGACGAGGATTTATTTACATTAGCTATAACGCAATGGTGCTCCTTTAATCCATTTTTATATTTAACAATTTTACATATCACTCCTGCACAACAGATAATGTTGAGGCGATTTACATAGAATTACAGAACAGTACACAATAAAAAGGAAACAATCTGAGATGGTCATGAACACAATAAAGTGGTGAATTATTAAGGTTTTCGTAAGAGTGAGCAGAGTGGGTCGAGGTGTTAAATTCCGAGGCAGATAGTCTTAAACTTGCGTAACTGGTTAAAAACAGTTGTTGAACAAAGTTGATTTTCCAATCTTTTGGTTGTTAACGTGTCAGCTTCGAAGTCTTCTTTCAGTGTCTTTTCTTTGATGGTATCCAGAAGAAACCTTTTGTTGTAACTTTCTTTTATGCAGTGTGTGCTTCCTCTCTAGAATTATATGATGCTTCAGATGAACGTTATTCTGTCATGCTGACGCAATTTGTCTTTCTGATAATATTTCAGATGAGGATGCTGAAGTGGTCTTTCTACATTATTTCTAATGCTGGGTGCACAGATATGGCTTTGCTCTGGGTTAATGAAATGCAAACTTAGATACTTCACTTACAGGTATAGTACTTTCCTCGCCACACTTAGATTTTTGGAAATTGTTTAAACGTAGAATGCTGGATGCCCTTCAGTTTTTCAAAATAATCCTTCTTATGGCACTGACATTCAGTTGCTTAGTGCTAAATCCTGCTTTCTTCGTCCGTAATGTCAATCACCTATAGTAATAAAATTAAATAGATAATACATGTACATTTCCAAAAATATAATTTACAAGCCAAATCAATGCAGAATTTTGAAGATGGTGAGCTGTTTTTCAGACAGTGCAGAGTGTAGAATGGTAGCATGAGAGTACTTGAATGTAGGAATGAGGATTTGTAGAATTTTCAGCATTTTATTAAGCTCACAAAGGATACATGTACCCTATGGAGTTGTAACATAGAATCCTAAATGCAGATATTAAAGTCATATGGACTGGCACCAAACTGATATTAAAAAAATATACACTATTAATTAATTTGTAATGCAGATTTCTGGTACGGGAAGGACTCCTCCACGGACAACAGTCATTTTCCCCTGCCCTGAGTTACCACCTACTTGTATCTGGTATCCTGACTTTTGAGTTTTGGCCTCAGCCTCAAGCAAATATATTGTGTGCTGCGAGGACTATGCCTAGACCAATCCCTCAACTATGGTCCAGAGTATGAATCAAGGGCAATGAAATTAAGGCGTACTTACATGTGCTCATTTTATTCCACCTGATTATCAGTGTTTAGGTGTTTCTGCACCTGGATTTACTGAGTGCAGAAAATTAGGACACCATTTTTTTCCAGACAGAAAAATTAGACTGAAAAGACGCATAAGACTCTGGGTGCAGCAGACGCAGCCAAGATTATGTTGTGTTTTTTACTAACTCGGGGAAAAACAATTCTTTCCTCTGTTGGTGTTCATGGTCATTGTCGGCCTATGATTCGGCGTTAAGTTCAGAGTGTATTGAGTAGAGCCGAGGGGCCGAGCCGAGGAGGAGTTAACAAGCAAGAGGAGCGGAGCCTGGAACGACTGCCCGGGTTTGTTTTGTGACCGGTTCCCGCTCTCGAAGGTTTCTCCTGCGTCCTGTTATACGGGCGCTTTAAGTTTGATGGATCTGCTGTGGGGGTAGGAACGACCGCTGCCGGCACCGCGGTGCTAAGGCGCTGCTGGTGCTGCTCGTGTGGCGGCCGCTGCAGGGGTCAAAGGAGCATTGGCCTGTGGTGCTGCTGGTGCGGTGGCTGCTGCAGGGCACAGAGGCACAGAGGGCACAGAGGAGCCTTGGCTGCCACCTGATTTTAAGTATTTACTAAGCATTGAGCAGAGCTGAGCAGAGGAGTGGAGTGCCTACATCTGCTGTCAGTAGTGGGATTGGCTCTGGATGCCGCTTTTGCTCCTGAACGATTGCCAGCATTCTCCCTTGTACTCTTGACAGCGATGAATAGCAACAAACAAGCAATGGACAGTGAGTGGCGAGTGACAAGTGGCAAGAGGTGTGTGGCGTGTGGTGAGTAGTTAAGGTTGCTCAGTCCATAAGTCGCTGAGCCATTGGAGTCTGTAAAACAAAATCTGAGAAATTATGCAAAGGGGAAATTGACAATAGACTTTGACCCTGTTGAAGCACTCCTCGACCCCTGAATTACTCATCATGCCTAGACTACTGCCCTACCCGGAGCCCGGCTATTAATCAACTGATTAATTAAATCAATAAGTAACCAGCAGTACCGGCGGATTCTGTACTGAGGTGTGCCTTGGGTTTTTTTTCCCTTGGAGGTGTTTGGAGGTGTTTTTGTCCTATCAAAGCACCCTTTGGTCTTGTCACTGGCCCGTTTGATTCTCTGAAAGAAGCAAGACTTCTTCGCCTTAGATGGTGTATTATGAGGTCAGGAAAGGAGCGGCCACCTTTCCCTCCTAGCAAAAGGAAAAGAAAAATACAACAAACAGTAATATTAGATAAGTTTAAAATAAAACAGGCAGGTTTAAATCATCTAAGGTCCATACATTTGGGAAACTGGGAAAGTCACCATCAAAGTTTGATTTTATGAAAGACCCAACTGGTGCTATGCTAACATTGCTAACTAATCCATGTGACCTTCCAACTCCAATTAAACCACTGAGTGGAACAAATATTATATCCCCTAAGCAAGGAGTAAGTGAACCAGGCCACCCTGAGTCTGAAGATGAAGTCGAACGAATGTCAAATTCAACTAAGGACCAAGTCAACCACTGGGGTCAAATAACGGACCTAGAGATGTTAACTATTCCACGCAAAATGCACAAATCTAACAATGGGAGATACTCAGCAATTACTACCAACTAGGAAGCCAGAGCCAATAGGAGTGCAAGTAAAAATCAGAAAAGCTAACGGTACAGGGGAACCATCTAATTGGGCCAAATAAATCAACCAGAGCAAGAAGCTCCAAATGAACTAAATGGTGGGGTGAAAAGCATAAGGGAAGCCAATACCCCACTGAAATCAGATCTTACTCTGTCTAAAATAAATTCAGTTAAAAAACAGGACCAGCCGAAATATAATCAAAATAACGGATCTTAAATTAATAAGGACGAATACAACAGCAACCCAGAAACTCTGCAGCGTTGGAGTACTCCGTATCATAAAGACGTTTTGAATAGTAGTCCACAATTCATTCATTCTTGTGATGAGGGACATGATTTTCAAGGACCACAAAAAGAGAAGTATAAGGACCTATCATTCATAAATGGGCAACACCATAGCCCAGGTACTCAGGTACCAAGAAGTGGGAACGCGGGAGCAATTTGGGATTTATTCTTCAAAACCTCGCAATTAACTCTGGAAGCTTTAACATATCAGTCCAACAAAAAGGAGGTCCAAATAGATCTCGAGCGCTATGGCATCCTCTGTTACCGGAATTGAGCAGAAGATAACAACGCAAAATAATCTAATAGTAAGGGCACAATCTCAGCCAATATCTACGTATGCAGAGTGTAGTTGTGCCCCACTAATTAACAAACTAGCTACCATTCCCGATATTTAAAAAACAATAATTGACGATGTAAAAGTGAAATTTCATAATGTGGGAATTCAAACCATCAAGACCGACTGCCCCTCTAAAGGTACAATAAAATGTAGAGTCAATACTGTTGTTGTTAAAGAAAAAATAGATGATAAAACAAAAGATCAAGAAGTGATAAACCGACACAATCAACAATGACAGACGCAGCTCCGAAAGTTCATCTATCAAAAAGACAGACGAAAAAACAACGGAAAGCAAGAAATAAAGCTTCTAAAAGTATAAAAAATACAAATGCATCAGATATAGTGAGATTGAACACTGGAAATAACCATGAGAAATATCATATTGTGAAGGTGAGGGTAAACATATGTCTCCAACAAAACCCTTTTACCCTCTATTTAATAAGGATCTATCGGAGGTACAAGCAGATATGAAAAATAAATGCATAAACAATCAAGCTGATAGTATAAAAATGATAGAGAATGGGAAAATTCAGTCCTTTGAAATGCTGCAAGTGGAGGAAAGTAATAAACAGGTGGAAAATAAGCCATCACAATTGGAAACGAATAGAGCAAAGAGGGAGAGTATCAGAGGGGATGAAACGAATAGAGATTTGTTAAGTGGTGCAGGTAATTTTTATGCCGGAATATAAATCTAGGGGTAATAATTAAACAACTTGCAAACATCCGGACCCAACACGAGATGGCAGGAGTATGCGAAGCGTGTGCATCTACAGCATACATGCCTCAAACAGAGGATTAATAGCCCCAAATCCCTGCCGTGGTATCTTGTCATGTTGTGGCTGAGTGTACCATGTGATGTTTAACCAACAAAGAGGACAAAGTTCCTATGCCAGGGTGCAAAAAGTCACCCATGCATCGTGGTGCAAAAAGTCACCCATACTTAAAAAATTGGAAGAAAAAGAGAAAATGAGATTCCTAGGTATAAAGGACCCAGAATTATAAGAGGGAAAGACATTGTGTTTCCTCTGTTGCCCTCACACACCCCGAAGAGTGTCATGCTTCATCATCGGGCGTTTGCTCCTCGTAGGGCCGGCGCTGCAATTCCCTACGGGTCCCAAGAAGGGTCACTTTATCGGAGATCTTTTGGAGGAATGCCGGATGATGCATGCGGGTGTGCGGGTTATGAGTCAAGAGGAGGGTAAAGAGAATTCGTGCCAGTGTGATATATTAAAATTGAAACAAGGGTAAACATGCAGCGATATGTTGAAAAATATACCCTTGGCAGTCAATACTGCTAAAAATTATTGACCCAAGAGGCCTATTATGCCTAGGTGTCAATTGTCAAGGTCAACATGTTTCGCGCTTCCGTTGCCAAGGGGTCGTTAGCGCTTCGTCAGGACCATCAAGTAAAGAATATGTAAAGTGCACGTGATTTAGTGAGTTTAAAAATTACCCTCTTATCTCAATCAGGGTGGAGTAGAACCTGTGAACCTTTATCATGGTCACGGCTAATAGGTGGAGACCACTCCTGAATGAAGCCAAGCACTGCGTGTAGTAATTCTACGTGGTCAGAATTATGGACGCCCGCAAGTAACCGGGAAATGAGTGCGGGTGCTGCCTTCTTGCAACCTACCCCAGACCACGCTTCTGCCGTAAGACAGACTAACGACCCCTTGGCAACGGAAGCGCGAAACATGTTGACCTTGACAATTGACACCTAGGCATAATAGGCCTCTTGGGTCAATAATTTTTAGCAGTATTGACTGCCAAGGGTATATTTTTCAACATATCGCTGCATGTTTACCCTTGTTTCAATTTTAATATATCACACTGGCACGAATTCTCTTTACCCTCCTCTTGACTCATAACCCGCACACCCGCATGCATCATCTGGCATTCCTCCAAAAGATCTCCGATAAAGTGACCCTTCTTGGGACCCGTAGGGAATTGCAGCGCCGGCCCTACGAGGAGCAAACGCCCGATGATGAAGCATGACACTCTTCGGGGTGTGTGAGGGCAACAGAGGAAACACAATGTCTTTCCCTCTTATAATTCTGGGTCCTTTATACCTAGGAATCTCCTTTTCTCTTTTTCCTTTCTTTTTCTTCCAATTTTTTAAGTATGGGTGACTTTTTGCACCACGATGCATGGGTGACTTTTTGCACCCTGGCATAGGAACTTTGTCCTCTTTGTTGGTTAAATATTGACATTCGGAGCACGGACACTGGACCTTTATAAGCTCCTTGGGTCCCCCCCTCTCTTTTTGATAAATATACCATGTGATGTAGCAGGCTATAGTGCTTGGTGTGATTTGGTCATTTTTGACAAGGTGGAGTGCTGAACGGTTAGGCAAATTTTTATTTTCTTTGTTTTTGGGATCGTGTGATATAGTGCGGTAACTACTGTATGATGTAAATAAATTACATTGCTAATATACCATCAGGATGTGGGGTGAGTGTTATTAGGGCTGAAGCCTTGCTGATTATATGCAGAATAACAGGTCTGGGATGTCACTACTGACTAGGGCAGGTTAGCAGCTGCACAGGCCTTGGGCATTGATCCTATTGAGGATAATATGTGACGGGCACTGGTGACTGGAGCTAGCTAGCAACAACGCTCACCTCTGTTATTCATTACAAGCAGGTTAACAATACATGTCAATATTGACTGGAACTGGTTGGCAGTAGAGTTAACCTCTGGTTTTGAATGTTTGCAGGATTTAAGGTATAGGGGTCACTACTGACTGGAGTTACTTAGCAGGATAATAGGTCTCAGGGAGCAAATCTTGACTGAAGATTGTTAGTATGATCACTAGTCCCAAGGTGCTACTAATGACTCAAGTTGGCTAGAATGATAACAGGTCCCAGGGGGCAATACTAACAGGAGCTGGCTAGTAGGCTTACATACAGGTCCAAGAAGCCACTACTGACTGGAGCTAGCTAAAATAATAATAGGCCCAAGGGTGGTGGGGTGCGAGTGGCACCAGTGACCGGAGTTGGCTAGAAGCATTGACAACCTTTGGTATTGATTAAATACAGGATTCCAGGTCACAGGAGGCACTGCTGAATACGGCTGGATAGCAGCAGTGGTGGCCTCTAGGAAGAAGGAATTGAGAAAGCATAACTGGATATACTGGTTTCTTTAATACCGATAATTGTTTACACATCATACACATCAATGCCACAACATGCATTGATATATTATGTTACCAAATTACAATATTCTTATATTAATTTGATGTGTCTGTTCGCCTTAATATGCCTGCAAAGTTATACGATTCTATTAGGGCCCAGAACCATTTTATTTAGTGATGTCAATCAGCACACTTTCCTGCATCTTGTAGTAAATGGAATACTGACAAACAGAAGTGTTATTTCCAGAAACAGTGAATTCTGCAGCTTGTCTGTGTATCTTTTATCTGCACCTCACGGACTCCTCACATTCCTCTGGAGAGTAGATCCTGCCTCCTACTCATTAGTGTTGTTTTAGTAACTGTTTCTATCACGTGTTCATGTTTCATTGACTTGTATTAGGAGAAAAGTGTATAAAAATACAAGGGGAGCATTAGCATTATATACTCCAACTTGCTTTAGGGTGGATGCTCTCGTCCATTGCAAAGACAATTGTCACTTGTTAGTTTGCTTGGCCTTTTGCTATTTTTGCATTAAATGTATGATAGATTTGTTGGCCTCCAGGTGTGTTGTGTTTTATTTTACATTTCATACGAGATGACGAGGAAAATGACAGTCCAGTATACACATTCTTTATATAAATCAACTCACAGTATACTGTTCTGGAAGTTCAGTCCCACAGACATTATCTCTAACGGAACGCCCTAGGAAGCATGTGCTTTTCAAACCAGTTGCCTTCTGATGCGGCGTCCTCGCTATTGGATAAGTCAATATGTCCTGAATTTTAGGAGGGTTACCGTAACTAGTGCACTATGTTAGAGATGATGAAGCATGTCACCTTCAGGTGAGTGAACGCAACTTGTCTTAAAAGCACATGCTTCCTAGGGTGTCTGCATTCAGTTACAGATAATGTCTCTGGGACGAACCTCCAGAACAGTATACTGTGATTTGACTGTTTTATTTTAACAAATGTACATAGCAGATATTGGCACTTGCTTGTTTCACAAAAATGATCGAATACCTGCCTCCGAGCGCACTTCTTACAGACGAGTATGGGGTTATCATGTTGCTGCTACAAGCTCCTTACCTGTGCGAGTTATCGGGAACGATGCAGGGGCAGACCCAAATCAGTCACATATGGAGATCAATGACAAATACTGAAGAATTAACAGAGCTTCCAAGCTGGTGACCATTACTTATTTGACCCTGAAAATAAAAGACACGTTTTTAGTATTCTGGTGACTCATGACCATAAAAAACAAAGGTTATAAATTCAATATTGCCTCAAATACTTAAAAAATGGAACTGGATGCGCTGAATCGGATGTTGTCCCAGGTCATGCATGACACCTTTCACCAGTATTGCTTATGGGACTTGTAGTTTTGTTTTTCTCATTAAAAGGATGGGTTCTAAAGTCCCAGTGTTCTAAGCGATGTTAGTTAAAATCAGAGGCCTGAGTGAGGATGAAGCATGACACTGCTCTGCTTAGCAGTGAGATGACTGACAGTTCCCCAGCCCTTCCATTCTTTGACCTACAGAGGCTCGTCGGTCATTCATATTTTTTTGCAACGAGAAAGAAACTTTTATTGCAGCTTGTGCCAACTGAAGAGATAAAACCCATGGGCGTGTTTACTTAACTACTAACAAACAAGAACAATCAAGAACATGAGTTTCTGGAAAACTATCAAGCGACCAATCAGAATCAGCCGCCCTTCACACCCAGGAATTCTTGAGGCTTTGGAGAGGATGAATTGCACGTGGCACAAGAGGAACACTACATCGACTCAAAGCTCACTTCTTAGAGATGTACTGAAATGCAAGCCTCATGGCACACTTAGCGAGCTCTTCACCTCCTCCGCCTCAAACTGTTGACCAGCTATCAAGGCAAAAGAGCCTGCAGCAAAGCATTGCTGGCTTGGTTCCACACCGGACCAGGCAAAGTGGTCAAGTCCATACTCCTCCAAGTCAGCAAGCACTCGAGCCAGTCCTAATCCCACATGGATGTTCCCCATCACAACTATTTTAATGGTACTAAGTTATGTTTCTCCTAAATGTATGAGTCAAAAAGTGAAAGATTTTACTAGGAAATGCTGAAAGAGAAATCATGACGTTTTTCAGTATTTGAGTCTGCCACAGTACACAGGAGCATTATTTCTCTACAGCAGCAAATCATGTATGCGCCCTGCAGAACGCATGTTTGAATGAAACATGGAATGGATTGCAGCCAACAATCTATGCAACATCATAGCAGAGTGCAAGATAACTTGTGTTATTATTCCAGCAGAACGAAATGCCATTCCTAATGTGTACGGAAAATGTACGGTCAGTGTTGTTCTTCTGCCAGTTAAAAGACTATCACCATTAATGTGCCAGGAAATACAATACTATGAGAAATCCTACTTGTTGGCAGGGTGGTGCCTGCCACTATATTTCAGGTTACTTCCAACATAATCTGATTTATACATACATTCTCCAGGGTGCTGCCAGCGATCGGGTCTGCACACAGCAGTCTTGAGACACTCAAGTGCTCCGGTGGCCCTAACACTAAATATTTGGGACAAGGTACTGAGGCATAGAGAGCTGATCATATTCCCTCCCCATACACACTGTTCCAGTTACCGCGCGTACAATCGTACTTGCTCTCGCCCCAGGAAGCTCCAGGAAGCATTGGACGCCAGACGCCTGGAGCTGACGTATTGGATCTCACGCGCATGCGCTTGTGTTTGCGTGCACATGCCCGTTTGTCCCGGGGATACTGTACCTGCATCCGCTCCGCTCTTTCTGAACGCCAAGCGAACGCCGAGCAGAGCGTTGAGTGAATAGAGGATCCAGGGGCCAGTGGCGCCCGCCTGGAGGCCGAGAATTGCAGCCGGAGGCCAGGGGGGAGGTCTAGAGTTTAGCTGAGGAGCTTGAGGCGCGAAACCCTGGCACATTAACCTTAAAATTAAACTTAAAATAAAACACAGGCCCTAAGAAGTGCTGTAGGAACCTGCTGAGTTAGAGTTGGTGACAGCACCTGAGCAGACAATTAGCCAACGGTCGCAGGGGGCTGGAAGAGCGGAGTGCACAGCGGCAAACCGTGAAACAGGTAATTGAGGAGCAGTTGTCCTCCATAGGTTTAAAATATGGAATGGCTGTAATTGTTTTTCTTAATAATCAAGGACATTAAAACTAACCCAAAAGCGACGGCGCTAGTCACATGGGTACAGGTTATTGAATTGGTATTGGGAAAAGGGGCCTCGTGATCTAATCCCAGCGGAGGATTGGAATAGGGGTGTAGCATTTAAAACAGGCTATAGGATTGGTGACCTGAGACCAGAGTGCGAGTAATGAAGAAGGAAATCTAAAAGATGACACCGTCCCAAGCAATAACCCGTAAGACTATAAAACGGGAAAAAGAATGAGATTAACATTCCAGTGGCAGGTGAAGGGAGCGGAGTAGGTAAATCAAAAGGGGCGATGAGTGAGCCAACTGGAAGGAAAAAACAAGTAGCAAGGAATGTACAATCCTTGACGCTAACACTGCAATCAGCAAAACCAAAAATAGCAAAAGGTGGTTCATCAGTGTCTAACTCAATCAAAGACTTTTTGGAAAGTCATTTCAAGGGGAAGGATGTGACGGACAAGGAGTCAAGTGCTGAGGCCTACCCAACCTCTGAGTCCATGGGTGAGGTTGGTCTAGCCTCTCCAAACCAGACCATATTTAACATCTCTGGGGTTTCTTTGAATCCACGGCTGTCCTCTTCGCCAAGAATGTTCCAGGGGGAGCCGTCGAAAGCAATGTTGGGCGAGTTGTCACAAATCAGAGGGTTAATGCCGGCATTAGTTAGACCGATTGGTGGGAACAGGAGGGGGTAGGCAGTAAGGATGAAGAGGTAGCTTTGTTAAGGGCTCCCAAGCTAAAGAAAGAGGAACCAACTGTATAAATATCCCGACAGCCAATTATTGTGAGGAAATGGTGTGAAAGGAGATATGACATGAGTGGATTCCCGAGGTCAAGGGGGAAGAGGAGGTCGCCCTTAGAATAAGACAACAAATAAGGCATCATGTAAGGGAGGTGAGAAGAGTGAAAGGAGAAAGGAAGAAACAAGAATGTCAAGAGAGGGAAATAACACAAAGATCAAAGGAGTATAATGCAAAGCCGATAGCTGAACGAGAAGAACCTTGGAATAGGCTAGAAAGATCAAAGATCAGTAAAAGTAGTCTGGCACCAACAACGAAACGGAAAAAGGAGAAAGAGGGGAAAGGTACAGAATTGAGGATAACTACACAATTGGGACCTGGAAATCCTAGACGTAGGAAGACCACCAAAGAAAAAGATCAGGGCGACATTCCAACAAAGAAAAGGGAAGCTAGATTAATGGGAGACATCCACGGCGTAAGGCAAGATTGTACCCCCGACTTATGGGTTTTCCTAGAACCATACGGCCAGGACAAGGGCGGAAAAAAAGTCAGGAAATTAAACCCACTAAATCGATCACAACTTATATTCCCCATGTCAAAATGTGCAAGCCTCGGCAGCACTGGCACAGAGGACCTTAGAGAAGTAGGGTTTGTTCCAAATAGCAAAGGGGGTGATGTGACCAAGCTCCTCTTCTACTCTGCCTTGGTGAAAGCCGCTGCAGAGAATGCCAAAAATAAGCTGCAAAAGGAGGGGATTAGATTGGTAAGAAGGGAGGAATTCCAGGGGCAGCACTTCCTTACGAATCATGCTCGACTAGGGTTACGGCAGATAAGGTTAATCAACTCAAGTTGGAATAAGAAGGAGGATCTTGCAATAACTATAACTGATAACGAATTTGCAAGATACTACAGATATATTTGCTGGAAATAGGTTTAATGTCCTAGCATCCCCAGAATTTAGGGAGTAAGAAGAGGAGGGGTTCCTGAGTGAAATTGACTAGGAGCATGGGTCGTCACACAGCCTATCAGTTCTATCATGGAATATAAATGGCTACAAGAAAATATCGACTCAGAATAATTTTGATAAATTCATTAAGAGTGATGATATTGTCTGCCTACACAGGAGACTTGGCTGTGTGACGATACCCTAGCAACCCTAGTTACAGAAGGTTTCGCCCAACACTCTAAAGCAGCAAAGAAAAATACTCTGGGGAGGCCATTGGGGGCCAACTAATGCAGAGTTCCACACAGATAGCTGGGAAGGTTCAGAATTTGAAACTACATTGTGATTGGGCATTAGGCTGTAGGGTCCTACTGCAGAAGTCGGATCCCTGCTTTGATGGAATATGTATTATAAACGTTTATATACAGTAGGGAAAGGACAATGAATATAAGGTGAATTTGGGAAAACTGAAAGAAGATATAGAGTATGTTAGCGTAAAGAATCAGAAGGATATATTATTGGTGTTCGGTGATTGTAATCATAGATTAGACCCCAAAGGGTGGATAATTGTCACGAGGAATTTTTAGAATCTTATAATATCGAAGTAGCCATTTTCTCTAGAGGAGAGATCTCCCCAAAGGATGCGACTTTTACTCAGCTGAT
This sequence comes from Lissotriton helveticus, assembly GCF_964261635.1. Lineage (NCBI taxonomy): Eukaryota > Metazoa > Chordata > Amphibia > Caudata > Salamandridae > Lissotriton > Lissotriton helveticus. Next base: position 226,501 of record NW_027611939.1, read on the forward strand.
GGGTTTACTGGGCATGGTGTGCGTAAATGGGAGAATGCAGCCAGATCGGCCAGCAGGACGCACTTTTTTGAGGGGCCAGCAACTCTGCCCATTAGATTATGTGTTTTGTCAGGCCTGGTGCTTTGGGCTAATTAAAAATTTTGAGGTGGTAAAAATGAAAGGTAGCGACCATTATCCATTGAGGGCAGAATTACATCTATCAAGAAGCAAAAATAGAGAAAGGGTTTTGCAGGTACATGTGGATTATCCAAAACGGTTGACAACTAGTATAACAGAGGAATATATCGAGAAATTAAAGGAGGCTATTCCTGTAGAAGAAATTCAATTAAGAAATGGAATTGCCTGGTTTGAATCCACCGTAGGCAAGCTGGTGGACACCTTAAAGAAAAAAATTAAATTAAGAAAGGCAGGGCCTGGGAGCCACAGTGTTAATAAAAATGTGAACACCTGGTTTGACGATAAATGCCGGGTAGCCAAGGCACAGATCAGGTAGAAGGCGAGAAGGGTAAGGGTCAGGTTTAATGTGGAATTATCTCTGTCCCTCCAGTAACTAAGGTCAAAATACAAAACACTAATTCGTAACAAAAAAAGAACCTGTAAAGATAAGTGCTGGGCAAAATAATTGAAAATAGAGATGTCAAAGGATTTTGGAAATTAGTCCAAGAAAGTGTGGGTAGAAAAGCAGGTTCTCTAGAATGTATGGTCCCTGAAGATGAATGGGGGGGCTCCCTGGGAGAAATATATGGGAAATGGCCTATACAAGAAGAGTCAAGGATGCCAGTTTGGCCACAGGTGAGGGTTGATATAAAAGAAGAGTTTACCTCAAGCTATATAAAGAAAATTATAGCAAGTTTGAAGCTTACCCGCGCTGCAGGCCCAGATAATCAGATTATACCCCCAGAACATGGGGGTTTAAAGCAGGCAACTCCACAATTGACCATTGCTTTGCTCTATGGGCCATAGCGCGGAAGTCGATTGAAACGCAGGGAAGTTTATTATGCTGTTTTGTGGACTTCCGTGCAGCTTTCGATCTGGTGGACCGGGAGCTGTTGTGGGAGGCCTTAACTAGTTACTGAATCCCAAAAGATTTGTTAAGTCTGATTCAAATACTCCATACTAAGAACTGGGCCCAGATAATTTTAGATATAGATGGAAGTTTATCTGGGAGGATTGAAATTGGAAATGGGTTGCGGCAGGGATGTGTATTGGCCCCCCTGCTGTTTTCCTTGTTCCTAGCAGATTTGCCATTGACCCTGCGAAACAAGATGGTAAGCATATTGCATGTTTGCTTTATGCCGACGATCTGGTGATTAAGGATAAAATAAGCTCTGTATACAAATATCCTGCAAGATGACGCAATAAAAGTGATGTCATCTATCTTAAATGATGAGAATCTAAATGTCGAACACAAACAGCTCATTTTGAACTGTATTGAGATGGTCTTAAAAAACAATGTTTTCCTGTACAAAGATGAGCTGTACAAACAAATCAAGGGGACCAGTATGGAGGCCACTTGTGCCCCCAGTCTGGCATGCCTTTATGTCAGCGACTTTGAGCTCAAACATATCTATAACGGGATGGCACCATATTATGAGAATGTGTCTCACTGGCATCATTTTATAGACGATATAATGTTCATGTGGAATTGTGCCAGTGAGGGCTTGTTGTCATTCTTGGAATGGCTTAACTTGGGAGATGAAAATCTAAAATTCACTGTAAATTACAGTGATAGCTGTGTAGAATTTTAGGATATTAAAATCAAGGACTCCCAAGGGGCACTTGAGGGAGAGCTGTTCACCAAGCCTACAGATAAGAATACATTGTTACACTATCAGAGCAATTACCCCTGTACACAAAAGGATAACATCCCCTTTGGGGAATTCCTAAGATTAAGGCTGAGTTGTACAACACTGAGGGATTTTTACCATCATGAAATTATGGAAAAGAAACTAGGAGCTAGGGGCTACCCCAAAAAACCGATCAAACACTCCTTAAAACGAGCCCGATTCTATGATAGGGATCACCTCCTTAACATGAATAAAGAAAAAAAGAACATATCCTGAGAAAGAATAGTGTTTGTGAGTCAATACTCAGGTTTGAGTAATAAGATCAAGAATATAGTAAACCGCAATTGGAAAATGATTAACAACGGCATGCTGACACCACTAACGAATCCATTGTTTTCGTTTAGACAAAACATTAGGAAACACTTTAGTCAAAACATACAAGAACATTGATGGGACCTTCCAAACTACTTTACAGAATCAGAGAGCAATAGGAAACCACGTGGCTCATGCTCGATCTGTCCAAACTGTATAATAACATTTTTTTTTAATTTTAATGGAAAGGACTTGGGAGTAACTACTCTTAATTGCAGAAGTAAGATCATGGTTTACCTCCTTATCTGTCCATGTGGCCTTGGCTACGTAGGGTAGACGGGAAGGGAACTCCGCATTAGACTGCTAGAACATAGGTCAGCATTGAAAAACAATAAGGAAAATGCTCCTATGACAGACCATTACCCCAAAATGGGCCAATATTGTAACCAATTTAGGTGGTTCATTTTGGAGAAAGTAACTGTTAGCAGGAGAGGTGGAAATCTAGATAGCATTAGAAAGATGGGTGAACAGTGGTTCATGTGTTTTCGCAACACAAGAGAGGAGGGGATGAAGTTGTTAGCAAATCAGTAAATATACCAATAGCATGAAATGTGCACTCCGTGAGGGCCAGGCAATGATTTAGAGTATAAAAGTAGAGCCCAAGCAGACTGTACAATTCAATTAGAACTATATAAGAAAGCTATATCTGTAAACATAAGGAGTTGAAGAAGGAAATATCCATACAATAAGATCGAAAATAATAAATAAAAAATAATGAATTTATGCAAAATAATTGATGACAAACGATCAGGCAAAAATTGTGATGTAGGATGTTTAATAAATAGGGTGTAATTGCACCAGGAATAAATGTACACTTAGTAAGAATGAACGCTTCGTTGGAAGTGTTACTCAAAAGTAAGTGTAGAAAAAATTGTACAGATAAATTTTACTATCAAAACTAGTTGGGGCGACAGCAATTGGCAAATGACAGTGAGGCTTGGATGCACGTACATGTGCATCCGAATGGAAACAGGAAGCGGGAGGAGAGGTACGTGTGAGAGGCGCAATTTGGAATACGGCATGGAAACGAGTCTTGGATTCATTTAGCTCTTCCGGGCTGTTTGACCTTTAATGCCCAGGAAGTAAACAGGGATAAACAAGCCCTCGGGGAGAGACGGATTCTGAGTGCGCCCAAAATGAGAGCGGGCACACTAGACACTAATTAATTTCAGGCTAATGAGGATACTGAGAACATTTATAAGCTGACGCATTTCGATATCGGCGTTCGATGCGTCTTGAGAAGGTGACTGGCTGCAGGCACCTTGAATCGAGCTTCCCCCGCATTCTCTGGTAAGAAGAGTACTGAGATTAGCGATATAGATAGTGCAACCGTCATTTTTAATACACTCTAGTTTGGGGTATGTGTCGGCAATTTTGTCCCGTACAGCTAAAACGGAAGTTATAGCTCGGAGGGCACAAGAGTTACTACGCTGATAACGCACAATGTATGGGGGACGTTTCCTTTGGCCACTTCGTGTACAAATAGGTAAGCCCTGCCTGCTTTTATTTCGGCATCATGAGGCTGCAAGGATTTAATCGGAAAATATTAGTGGAATAAAAAGATACATTGTTATTTTAGGAACAGAGGTTTTCACTGGGGAAGAAATAACTTGTGGTACCCCCACAAAGAAATAAAGATAAAAGAAAAAGAGAAGGAACAAGACGCTGATGCAATAATAGGAGGCAGGTAATATTATTAGGTAATTAGGCAGCTTAATTCAATATTTTGTTGAGGTCACCTTAAAAACAGTTGTTTATTCTTTGTATTATCAAATTTGTTGCAGAAACCAATTAGAGTTTCATGATCTTTGTTTTTAAAGTTGGTGAGTTCACATGCACAGGAGGGACCACCAACAATTGAATTTGAATTTAATTTGAATTTAAAATTACTTATAAAGCGCACGTTCGCCAGCGGCTTCATGGCGCTACAACAAACAGAAACAGGGTGGTCTAGCCCATGTAGAATAAATAATTCAAATTGTGGGGGGAATATTTTAATTAAAGGCTTTAGAAAACAAAAGGGTCTTAAGTTGCTTTCTGAACTGGGAGTAGAGAGTCAGGGTCCTAATCTCAGGGGGGAGGGAATTCCAGAGGAGTGGGGCAAGGGTCGCAAATTTCGAACCGCCCCATTTCTTCCTCCGAAAACGCGGGACCGTAAGAAGGGCCTGGGTGGATGAACGGAGGTCTCTGGTGGGGACGTAGGGAGTAATCTCAGAAGAGATAAAAGCTGGAGCCGTGCCCAGTCTCGCTTGAAAAGTGATGGAAGCCAGCTTGAACTGGACACGCTCGCGAACGGGGAGCCAATGTAAAGATTTAAGGAGGGGGGTGGCATGGTGAAATTTAGGTAATTTGAACACCAGGCGGGCCGCCTGGTTTTGGATCTGTTGCAACCGCCTAAGACTATATGCAGGTATACTGGCATATAGGGCGTTGCCGTAATCCAGGCGGGAGATGACCATCGCCAAGGTGATCAATTTAAGGGCTTGAAAAGAAAAAAAACGGGACACCTTGCGTATAGTACGCAGTGAAAGAAAGGAAGGAAGAGGACACCACAGAACTGACCTGGGAGTGAAGAGTGAGTTGAGAATTGAGCTTAATACCTAAAGTTTTTACTGAGGGAGAGGGGACAGGTGGGGAACCGAGAGAAGGGGGCCAGAACAAAGGAGACCAGGGGCTGGATGAACCACCTGTTAACACCAGTTCGGTCTTATCTGGGTTAAGTTTTAGATGGTTGTGGTTCATCCAGTCGCGAATGTGGGTCATAGTAGATTGAAAATTAGAGATAGAAGACAGAGAGGAAGAAAGATCAAAAACAAGTTGGAGGTCGTCAGCATAGTTATATACTGCGACCTCCATCTGCTGAAGAGAAAAGATGAGCGGGGCAATGTAAAGATTGAATAAGAGGGGAGAAAGAGAAGAGCCCTGGGGGACCCCGCACTGAACTTTCCGGAAATCCGCGGTAAAATCACCCAGGCGAACAGCCTGGGTGCGGTCCCTCAGGAAGGAGGATAACCAGACCAGTGCAGTACCTCCGATCCCCGCCGCCCTGACACGGGAGAGTAAGATGGTATGATCAACCGTGTCAAAGGCGGCTGAGAGATCGAGCAGTACCAAGGCCTGGGTCTTATTGGTATCCATTCCCTCCCTGAGGTTGTCAAGGACCGAGAGTACCACGGACTCCGTAGAGTGTGCGGGGCGGAAACGGCCTGGCGGGGGGCTAAGACCCCATGCATCTCCACAAAAGTGCTCAGGGTGCGAGTAACGTGGCGCTCGAGCACCTTTGCTAAGAATGGCAAAAGGGAGATGGGGCGGTAGTTGGCCGGGACTGAGGGGTCCGCACCAGGTTTCTTGAGGATGGGAACGATGATAGCAGTTTTCAGAGGGGTGGGCACCACACCCTGGGAGAGTGAACTGTTAAGGAGGCGAAGAGGGGGATCAGAACATGAAGAAAAAATGTGACAGAGGATGTGGGAGGGACAGGGATCAAGAGGGGAACCAGATTTGACCAAGGGAATTATTGAAGTAAGACATTCCTTAGTCAGCGGAGGAAAAGCATCAAGATGACCCTTAGGGGGAGGACACCGAGGGTCCACAAACGTAGGAGAAGGAGGAGGAATGTTGGCCTTGATAATAGAAATTTTCTGAATGAAAAAATTATTGAGGGAGTGACAGAGTTCAGGTGAGGGAGTGGGTTTCAATGTAGTTCTGTCAGAGAATGCCAAGTTGTTCACAATCGAAAAAATTACTTTTGATTGGTTCTCTGCGGCGAGGATTTTGGAGGAGAAATAAGCTGTTTTTGCCCCTAAGATGGCCTGCTTATACTGGGCTAGGATGTTGATAAACTCCAGTCTTAATAGGGGACAGTAATTTCTCCTCCAGGCACGCTCAGCTCTGCGTACCGCTAATTTGGCAGTCTTGAGATCCTCATTAAACCACAGGTTGGCATCCTTCTCCCGCTTAGATGTGACCCGCTTGAGTGGGGCAATAGAGTCACACCCAGAAGTGAGCCACTGGTTGATGGAAGCGGCTTGGGAGAGGGTAGATAACCCCTGTAGTGAGGGGTAGGAGGTCATGAGTGAGTCAGAGAGGTTGTCTAGGTCTACTCGTCCCCAAGCCCGGACCCACACGTTTTTAGGAAGTGAAGGTTTGACCGGGGGGTATATAGAAAGAGTAAAAGATATCAAGTGATGGTCCGACCAGGAGCAGGGTAAAATAGAAACAGAATTTACAGGGCAGTTCAAGGACCAGATCTGGTCAAGCACATGTCCTTTAGCATGGGTGGGGGAGTGAATGTGAGGTGTAAAATTAAAGGAACAGAGGGTTTCAGAAAATTCCTTAGAGGAGGTACACTCAGCAGGATCTGACGGCCAAAAATTAAAGTCGCCCAGGAGCAGGATGGAAGAATTATTTATAGCAATTGTAGCTAATACTTCCAGAAAGGACGGAAGGAACAATGAGGGTGATTGGGGGGGGGACAAGCCACATCAGCCAAATTAACAAAGGTAATAAGGTTTTAGCTGTAGGGCGATTAAATGGGGGATTAGTCTCAATATTAAATGTATGGTATAACAATGACAAATAGACTCGATATGGTAATTTGTTTTTAGAATCAGCCTGTGATAAAAAGAGTGAAAAGATGGCAGGATGCTGAAAGGGGACACATCTAGGAGAGATGAATAACCTGATATAAGGTAAAAGAGAGGGCAAAATAGTGCCCATACATTTGGAATAATCAAGTCTGATAACAAGATAGTTACTGGAAGGTGGGTACAATTTGTGCACAGATCCCTAGTAAGTAGGAGCATTTCTGAAAATGAGTGGTCATTACGCACCAAAGGTACAGCCCATTTATTAGAATATCGCGAATAACAGCGGGTTAAAATGGGAAAAATAAACTGAATATGGATGTCATATAATTGAAGAAATGCTAACCTATAGGAATTAGATAAACAATCAGAATATCTAGGAAAATTATATAATTTGTACGCTCTCTGTAACTAAGAATACTGTGATGCATGGGACAGCATTATAATGCATGATTTTAAAACAAATATTTGACTGTATTTGCCTACAGGAATAAAGCACAGTGGCAACCAATCCGTGCCTTGCAAATTGAGAGAGACAAAAAGTGAATGTCTTGAAAAAAATAGACTATTTTCTTTAAGACCATCGAAATGCGTCGACGCTTCATAACACAATTGTGGGAAATCAGCTCATCCTTTCAAAATTACGAATTAATTGGTATAAGGATTAGCCAGAATAGTGCAAACCCGGATGTGTAACTTTATGACAAATTGTGGTGTCGGTTTTATGTCTCTCTTGTTTTCTTCTTTTTTATCTTGTATAGGGATTTAGTGCATTTGAAGGTTAGAATTATTATTATTGTGTTGTTTTATGAGCAGTGTGGCTCTCGAGAGACCATAGCACATACAATGAATGCTGGTGCTGTTTTAAATGAAACAATTAGTTGTAATCTGCTTGAGAGCAGGAGGTTATGTATTCTCTTTTTTAATAAAATATGTGGTTTATATAAATTATTTATGGTATAATTGTTTTGCAGAAAAGTCTTTTCTTTTTTACTATTCAGTGGAGTTCTAATACATGGGCTCTTTGTGTGAATTGATTTTCAGTAAATCAATTTGTCCACCAAGGGATCTTTTGATTTTACTATTTAAAAGTACTCCAATCCCCTGGTTAGTTAAAGGGGTCACTCTTGTTTCTGCTACATGAAGTAAAAATATGCCAGTCAGTAGTAAGTTGCGAAAGTTATGTTGTTGCGTATGTACAGAGGACTCCCTTCTGGAGGCAGCCTGCCCGCTTCCTCCAGAAGGAACTCCAAGTTATGAGATGTATGTTAAATATGGGCCATATGCTATTATGTTTTCTCCCTTATGGGTAAAATATACGAAACAAAGCAATGTTGAATTACAGTGGCCACAGTTTGGCTCCTTTGATCTCCAGGCCCTTTCGAGCCTGGAGGAGCAGCTGCTCCGCAAACGGTCTCGTCAAGCCATGTTTGACGCCACTGCATTGTGGAGGAAAGAAATAGATAAAAAAATGAGAAAAAAGCAAGCGTTGAATAAAAAGTAAGAGAGGATGTCTATGGCTGATCATGCGAAAGAACATTTAGAAAATAAGGTTCAGGAAGGGGTTGAAGTGGTAGATAGGCATCATAGGGCTAAGGTGACAAAATGTTACCCCGCTCGTTCTCCCAGGGACCTTGAGGTTGAAGGAGAAGAGGGGGACTCGTTGTTGAATTCTATTCTTGAAGGTCCACCTCATGCCTATGCTACGGCTCCTATTTATCCCGCTCTTCCTCAAAATTTTCCTAACGCTCCACCCCCACCAGTGGTCGTTCAGGCTGCCCCACCCATTGTACCACTGCCTGATCCTTTGACTCCCGTCATCCTGCCAGCACCCCTTCCCTCCGACAGTTCATACCGCCTCACCTATTGACCCAACCCTGACCATACATTCCCATCTGCTTGATAATCAGTCTATTGGTACCCCTGTTGGTGACTCTTATGCCACTCCGTACCGAACGAGATGGTCCTCCCTTATGCCCAATACCCTGTTTGGAGGATTCTTCATTACCCCTAGAAAGGAGCCTTTGAGGTCTGCTGAACTCGCTGGGGGTAGTGAAAGGGATGCTATGCGAAAACAATATGCATTTTAGGTAAATAATAGTCATATTTATGGCGTTAAAGATATCTGGTCGACCTTTAGACAATGAACGGCCATACAACAAACAGACATGGCCGAGTATATGTGCACACTTATAATGAAAAGATACGAAGCATTGTTCATAGATACTCCCCGTGGATTAATTGATTTAAGACTAACTATTGCCGAGAGTCATGTTCAGGGAGATGATATGCATGAAGCCCTTGTTACCATGATTGCGTTCAGAGACACAGCGGCTTTTCCGCCATTTACAAATGACAAAGCTATGCCTATGAGAGAGACAGCTCCCGTAGTTATCCCTGCAGTGCTCGCCAATAACCAGGGTGTTGGAGCAGCCCCAGCCCACTGGCGTAGGATGTGGGTGCATGTCTCTGTCACACACTTTTATCATCTCCCTTGCTTTCTTTAAGACTTCTACTGGATAACCTCTTTCCAAATATTTTTGATGTTGAAAATCCAAGTGTTTCTCTAAATCTTCCTTTTCCGAGCAAATTCTCTTAATCCTCATGTACTGTGAGAATGGTAAATTGTTTTTGAGGTTTTGAGGATGAAAACTTTGAAACAATAATGAATTGTTCACATTGGTTTCTTTTCGGTAGACTTCTGTTCGAATCTTTGACTTGTTGATGCTTACGGCTACATCCAAAAAGGAAATCTCTTTCTCACTTATATTATGAGTGAATTTGATTTGCTCCACACATTCGTTGAGTTCCTCAATTTTTCTTTCCAGACTCTCTCCGCTTCCTGATCAGAACACGAAAATATCATTATTGTTTCAAAAATATTTGGAAAGAGGTTATCAAGTAGAAGTCTTAAAGAACGCAAGGGAGAGGATAAAAGTGTGTGATAGAGAAAATCTTCTCAAACAAAAACAGAAGAAAACGGTAGAAAGACACGTCTTTGTTTTAAAATTCTCTACATCATCTCAGAAAATCAAAAATATTGTGATTAGACATTGGGAACTACTACAAAATGAAACAGATTTTCAAGGAATCTACTCTCAAAAACCAATCTTTGCTTTAACAAGATCAAAATATTTGAAAGAACTTCTGATGACACCATCACGAGAACAAGAAGTATCCCACAAAGGAATGAAAAGATGCGCAAATTGTGTGCATTGCCACAATGTAATCATTGGAGGGACATTACATCATCCTAGAACCGGGAGAGTAATCCCATTATACTATGATTGTGATTGCAATTCCAACAACGTGATCTACTATATCACTTCCTATTGCAGACAATGGATCCCTAACTTCTCGGCCATTGTCAAACCTCTTTTAGCTCTCACTACTAAAGATATGCCAGAAAGAGGTTTTCCATGGACAAATGAGCATGTGGCTGCCTTTCAGACACTCAAAGATGCCTTATGTACAGCTCCAGTGTTAGGCACCCCAGACAATGGCAAACAATTTTTCCTTTTTGTCCAGGAGACACATGGCTGCGCTTGCGCGGTCTTAACTCAGATTTCTGGAGACAAACATCGCCCTTGTGCTTATTTCTCAGCTACACTTGACCCAGTAGCCCGGGCTCTCCCTGGATGTTTACGCGCAATTGCTGCTGCTGCACTTAGGGTCCGCCAGAGCGCAGGTATTGTTATGTCTTCACCCTTGACCTTAATGGTCCCACATGCAGTAGATACCTTGCTCAACAACACCAAGACACAACACCTTACCAGTGCACGACTTACAGGTTATGAGCTCACTCTTTTTTCCAGTCACATTGATATTAGGAGATGTAATATTCTAAACCCAGCTACACTACTCCCTACTGACACAAGGGAAAAATTCTGACCCTCATGACTGCATATTACGGGCTGAAGAAGAGACAAAGGGTCTTGTGGACCTACAAGACACCCCCCTAACAGACGCTGAGGGAAAACTATACATAGATGGTTCATGTCTTAAAAGATCGGATGGAACTATCTGCTGCATATGCCCTCACCACTCTGGTTACAGTAGTTGAGACAGCACAAATTCCACAGGCATCGGCCCAAGCGGCTGAATTAATGGCCTTGACACAAGCTTGTGAAATTAGTAAAAACATGTTAATATCTATACGGACAGTCAGTACGCCTTTGGGGTGGCTCACAATTTTGGAAAGAAAGACATTTTCTCACCTCACATGGGACTAGAATACAGCATGGCCCCCTGATACACAGACTTCTAGAAGCCTTGACATTACCTAGAAAAGTTGCAGTGATTAAATGTAAAGCCCACCAGAAAGTGACTGATGATGTAGGGGAAGGCAATGCCCTTGCAGACCAAACAGCAAGACAGACTGCTCTAAGTAAATCAGATGGAATGTTTGTTACAGGACCAGCCAGATGGGTGGTGGAAGGAGGAATTTTGAAAAATACTAGTCAGAGTGTGGTCGAGAATCAATCTCATGCCACTGCAAAAGAACTGCACACATGGGAGGAACATCTGGCAGAGAAAGAGATAAGAGGGATGTTGGGTGCGTATATCTGAAGGGAAGCAATGGAGGTTACCAGACAGTCATGTCCCCCCAGTTGTCACTATGGCCCATGGCCCTGCCCATATCAGTGCAAAGGGAATATGCAAGTTACTAGAGCCAACATGGTATAATAAAAAAATACCCCTATATGCTGACCGGGTGGTTAAGTCATGTATGATCTGCCTTATGCACAATCCAGGAAAAGGTACAGTTACCCCCGCTGGTGGCTTCTCCCCACCTACTTTTCCTTTTGAGGCCATCCAGATGGATTATATCCACATGGACAGATGGGCGAATTTGAAATATGTCCTTGTAGTGGTCTGTGCCTTCAGCAGATGGGTGGAGACATACCCCACCAAGGATTCCACAGCTATTACAATGGCCAAAGTTTTGTTCAAAGAATACTTTCCCCGATTTGGGTTGCCCCGTTTGATTTGGAGTGACAATGGCCAACATTTTACAGCCAATGTGGTCCAGTTTGGGTGTTCTGGGTTTGGTGTCAGACAAATATGTCATGTTGCTAATCACTCCCAGTCAGCCGGATTGATGGAGAAATACAATGGGGTACTTAAATTAAAATTGGCCAAAATAGTGGCGGAAACAGGCGTTACCTGGATTGATGCCCTACCCCTTGCTCTCTTGTCAGTAAGGACGACTGCCCACTCAAGGATAGGATTATCTACCGAAAAAACAAAGGAGGTACCTTCAGTCTGGGTAAGGGAAAGGACCCAAGTGGTGTCCAAAAAATGCATGCAGACCACACCGTTGATCTTGAGAGAAGACAATATTATGTCATGTCAAAGAGAAGATGAAATGGAGAAGATACAGAGTCTTTGAGTCTTTGAGTCTTTAACAGCGTGTGCGCGTTTTTAAACTATCGTGAGGAAATAATTTTATCTTGTGTCTAAACAGGCTAACCTACCTCAGTGGACGCCGGGGCTGTTCTCTCCTCTCCTTCCCGCCCTGGTCCGACGCGGTGACTAGCACCGTTGCGCGGAGGGCGTGGAAGGTCGAGACTGCCACTTCCGGTTTGCGGGGGAGACCGGTTAGCGGTCTAGTTTTTCGTGAGGTCACTCGCGCTGGGACATAAAAAGCGGATGTTAATAAGGGAGCGCAGCGGACGAGCGCAGCGGGCGCGACGAAGGCGCGCCGAAGTGTCGCCAAAGTCGAGCCCGTCTGCCCCCGTCCGCGGCCGACAGCGGGCTAGGGCGAAAATCCCTGGTCAAAAGTTCCGCTGGACGAGGGAACAACTCCTTAGTTTCCGCCCCCGCACTGCTACCCCATGTTTGCACGGTATGTCGAGTAGCGACAGGACTTGTCCTCACTGCGGCTTTCGTATGGCCACTCTGCTTCAGGAGTCCGCGGAACAGGCGTTGGCCTGTGGTCTCCTGAATGTCAGGTCGCTTCGTAAGCATAGGCTCGATGTGCTCGAGCTGATTACTGATAAAAACCTCGACATACTGTTTTTAACAGAAACGTGGCTTGATCAGTTCTCCGACTCCGACATCATTGAAGCCACACCAGAGAATTACTCCTGGGTTAGGCTGGATAGGCCAGAGGGGGTGGGAGGGGGGATTGCAATAATTTTTAGGGACATTTTGGCCTGCGGCTTGGAACGCACGCTGATTGCGGAGAGTGAGGCGGGTCTCTTTTCGATTAAAATCAATGGGGCTCACACGCTAAATGGATGTTTGGTATATCGACCCCCAGGGACCTGCACTAAGTTTAGGGAGAGCTTGCTAGAAAGCCTCATGGAAGAAACCCTGCGCAGGGACAAATTTCTCCTATTAGGTGATCTTAATTTGCACCTCAACTGTCCGGAGGCTACAGGGGTTGAGGATTTCGGTCGGGACATGCTTGCCCTGCAATTGGATCTGAAACTGGAAGCCCCTACGCATCAACTGGGTCATCTCCTGGACCCGGTCTATGCTAATTGGGAAGGTGTGGAGGTGTCAGGTGTTGAACCTTTTCCCTGGACCGACCACTTCCTGGTTACTTTTACAATACAGAGCAGAAATGCCCATAAAACTAGCCAGGTACCATCTAACTTTCGTAGAAGAAAGTGGGCTCAATTCTCGGTGGAAAAGTTTAACCACGCCTTAATTAGGGATGGTTTGCCGGGGGGCGAGGATATAGAAGCCGCCACCCGTAACCTGAATCAACGCATTTTGGCTGCGCTTGACCAGACAGCACCACTCTGCCGTTCGAATACAAGTGCTCGGAAAGAGCGCTCAGCACCTTGGTTCAGTGCTGAGCTGAGACTGACAAAGGCAGACTGCAGGCGGGCAGAAAAAGTCTGGAGGGTGTCCTATGACAGCAAGGCCAGGGAAGTATTCCTGGACAAAAGGCGTATTCACCATAGGCTGATAAAAAAGGCTAAGGCAGCCTACTTTGCTGAACAAATTCAAGGGGCAGAGAACTCCGCTAAGGAACTCTTTGGCATTTACAAATCCCTGACGTCGGTAAATGCTCCCACAGAGCCGGAGACCTGCTCTACGGAGTCTTGTGACCGGATTGCAGACTACTTCTCCGCTAAAGTGGAGAAGATTTACTCGACCTTCCCTACTCGGCCCACAGGACTGGACCTAGAGGAAGCAGTAGGGGACACAGAGACGGCAGGGCAAATATCACACTATCGCACCCCTCCTACGGAGGAACTATTAGCGGTGTGCCGCTCTGTTAAATCAGGGTCCCCGTGGGACCCGGTGTCGCCAAAACGCTTGGCAGACAGTTTGGAAGTCCTGGAGCCTTATATAAGGCACGTCCTTGATGTGTCCTTCGGATCGGGGAAGCTGCCGGTCGGATGGAAACAAGCGGTGGTGCTCCCGCTCAGGAAGAAATCCCACCTGGGCTTCGAGGTATTAGAAAATCTGAGGCCCATCTCCCTCCTGCCTTCTCTGTCAAAAGTGGCAGAGAAGGTGGTTAATACCCAAATTATGAAGCATGTGGAGGAAAGGGGACTGCTCCATGCGACGCAGTTTGGCTTTAGACCTCGACATTCCACCGAGTCCGCCCTCCTCATGGCGACGGAACATCTGAGAGAGGGCGTGGATGCAGGCCAAACTATGGCGCTGATCCTGCTGGACCTCAGCGCGGCGTTCGACACTGTAGCTCACAACATCCTGCTACAGTGTCTGAACAGTGGTGGCATATCTGGTACCGCGCTGAGATGGATCCATGACTTCCTCAATGAGAGAAGTTTTCAAGTCAGGCAGGGAGACTGCTATTCAAGGGGGGTGCCTTTGGGCCAAGGCGTGCCGCAGGGCTCGTCCTTGAGCCCAACCCTCTTCAATTTGTATGTCGCGCCTGTTGCATCGATCGTAGAGAGCCATGGCCTCCAACTGGTGTCCTACGCTGACGACACGCAGCTGGTGATCTCCCTGTCGCAGGCGCCCTATCTTGCTGCCGAGGGCTTCCGTTTGTGCATGAAAGATCTTGCCGAATGGATGGCCAACAACTGTTTGAAGCTGAACGGTAGCAAGACAGAGGTGTTGGTGGTAGGGAGAGCCCAGTCTGCCTGGTCGTCGGCATGGTGGCCCTCTTGCCTTGGACCCCCCCCCACTCCGTGCCTTGAGGCGCGCAACTTGGGGGTGTGGTTTGACGCTGGGCTTACTTTCGGCCCCCAGATCAATCGGGTGGTGGGAGTCTGCTTCGGCATTCTGAAGAGGCTGAGAAAGGTCCTGGACCTACTCCCGCTTGAAGCACGCCAAACCCTGGTTCATGCCCTGGTCACGGCGAGGGCGGACTATGGGAACCTGCTGTACCTGGGGGCTCCAGAAAAAAGTATGGCCCGGCTGCAAGTGTTGCAGAATGCGGCAGCGCGTCTGATTCTCAGACTGCCAAAAAGGGAGCCTTCTAGGGCGGCCCTCCAGCAGCTTCACTGGCTCCCGGTGAGGAGAAGGGTAGAGTACAAAGCCCTTTGCACCTGTCATCGTATTTTGAATGGCAGAGCACCGGCCCCTCTGACGAATCTGATCACAGCGTATACACCAGCTCGCGCGCTCAGATCTGCAGGGGGTGGCCTGCTGAGGACTCCCAGAATTAAGAAAGCCCGGATGGGAGGCAGGTCGTTTAGACACCTGGCAGCAACCAACTGGAACAAATTGCCCACGAACCTGCGCCTCGAACCAGATGAGGCGAGATTCCGGGCGAAACTAAAAACTTATCTTTATAGTAAATAAGGTCCCATGTAGCTCTGGTGCTCACTGTTATCTGCCTACTTCCACTTTCAGCGCGTGGACACGCCGGTGTGCGTAATCGCAGCGCTTAACAAATGTCCCAATAATAATAATAATAATAATAATAATAATAATAATAATAATTTGAGACTAGAAAACAGTACCCATCAGCCCACTCAAAAGCGGAGTATCGTCATCTGGGTAGTGGGAGAGAAGGTGTCCTATAGGCTCATCCTCAGCCGGAGTCTAAGGTTGCCTGATCATGGACCCTTTAGGTCGAAACATCCAACCCACAGAAGACAGGATGTGAGCAGACAGGGCAGAAAGAAAAAGTTGCAGTGCAGAAAATAAAGGAAAGGTGCTCCAAGTATTTAAAAATGCCTAGTTTGATGACATAAGGTAACTTTATTGGGTTTGACCATCAAATTGGCATCATTAAAAGCAGTATGCTGATAGCATGGAAAAAATGGTTTGCTATCTATCATGAGTGTTACTTGGTCGACATGTTTCAGCCTTTAACGGCTTTCTTCAGGACCATAATGAGCTACCGCAACACATACTTATCGTGAATAACGACCAATGTCCCATGGATTCACAGGAAAAAGGTGTATCTTCTCCCTAAATGCAGGGAGAGAAAACCTCACCTCGCCTGGCGACTGCTCAGGTAAGAAGGAGGCCACGCACTCTCCGTCGTTGCCTCTGGTCTGAAGAAAGCCGTTAAAGGCTGAAACATGTCGACCAAGTAACACTCATGATAGATAGCAAACCATTTTTTCCATGCTATCAGCATACTGCTTTTAATGATGCCAATTTGATGGTCAAACCCAATAAAGTTACCTTATGTCATCAAACTAGGCATTTTTAAATACTTGGAGCACCTTTCCTTTATTTTCTGCACTGCAACTTTTTCTTTCTGCCCTGTCTGCTCACATCCTGTCTTCTGTGGGTTGGATGTTTCGACCTAAAGGGTCCATGATCAGGCAACCTTAGACTCCGGCTGAGGATGAGCCTATAGGACACCTTCTCTCCCACTACCCAGATGACGATACTCCGCTTTTGAGTGGGCTGATGGGTACTGTTTTCTAGTCTCAAAGACTCTGTATCTTCTCCATTTCATCTTCTCTTTGACATGACATAATATTGTCTTCTCTCAAGATCAACGGTGTGGTCTGCATGCATTTTTTGGACACCACTTGGGTCCTTTCCCTTACCCAGACTGAAGGTACCTCCTTTGTTTTTTCGCTATATAAGTTGGGGGACTAGGTACCTATTCTGTCTATAAACCATTTCCCCTCGGACCCTCCAAATACTCTGTATACTGTTAGGATTATCTACCTACAAATAGGTATTCGGTAGACCAGCTAATGTATGGGGCGTACCAAGGCCAAAGAAAGTGCCGGATGTTGAGTTTCCAGTATTGACTGACTACCTGTACCAGTTAACCAATTATTTTCGTACTCTTTATGATCAGGTACACGCTGCTATCCCCGACAAGAGCGAAGGCCCAGGTCACACCATTCAACCAGGTGACTAGGTGGTGATCCAAAATTTTCAGAATACCAAGTGTCTGGAGCCCCGCTGGTCGCACCCCCGTCAGGTTCTTCTGGCCACCCGCACTGCTGTAAAAGTCGAAGGGAGAAAGTACTGGACACATGCTACCCATTGTAAAAGGGTGCCTCTCCCCCTCACGTACGACCAATGGGTAAAAGAAGGACTGCCGGATTGCGACACAGAAGTAGTACCGACCTTTGTCCCTTTCAGTGATGCTCAGCTTCATTACACCACTACGGAAGCCGAAACTGATCGAATCTTAGGGGGTCCAGTCATCCCTCCTCTGCAGGATCAGAGGAAGGAACAAGAATCTCTCTTTCCAGACCACTCCATACCTTCTTCCACTCGCTACAACTTGGGACCAAGAAAATGGGCTGGCCCTTGACTCTGTCTGGTGTCTAATAGGCTGTAGGGCTGTGATATCTCTGGCTGAGACTGGTGCTGGTATGCTGGACCAATGGGAAGTCCGTAGGACTCTTGGTATCCACATCCAGTGAAGCAACCACCAATCACAGACAGCCGCTAGTAACAACAGGCTGAGCACAATGGCAGCGGTCCGAGGGTCTGAAGCGCACAAGAAATATGTCAAACTTCTGAACAATAAATGCTTCTTTTCCACAATAGTTATACTTTTTGCTCTCCTCATCCTGCTGGTTGTTGGATGGTTTCTGTTGCTGACCTCTCTCCCAGGTCCTCTGGCTACGACACCGACACCTGCAGAACATCTCCACGCCACCTTGTCACCCCGCGAACTACCACAACACCTGGAATTCATGAACAATACTTTTATACAATTATTGCACCAGCATCAGCTTGTGAATAATACCTCGATCTGTTGGGTATGCGGGCTCATGCCACACTCTATGACACACACTGTCCCCTATTTCGTCTATCCACTTTCTGTTTTTGGGTCCTTTCTGGCTTGGGAGGATGCTCGTCACCGATGCATATACGATCAATGGAACAACAAGCTCCATCATTGGCGATTTTTATGACACTTTCACCCGAAACAGAACAGGCAATGTTAGTAATCCTTTCTGCCCTACTACGACATCTGACATCTTGAACATCTCTTGTGCTGAACGCAATGAGATGGTTGTGTTCAACACCTCAAGTAGAATAATCTTCTACCGCTTTCGGTCCAGACACAAAGTTCCCACCAAATTCCAGGCTTTCAATGTGATCAACACGCATGGCCAACACGTGTCTAGGGATACGAACTGCAAGAATAATTTAAGCACTGGCTTTGAATATTACGAACTGAGACATTGAGCGAGACAGGAGTTACATTTACCAGGATGCAAGAGGTAATTTCGCTGAGCATGTCCGGGCGCGCTCCCACCCCCACAGTTGTGCATAAAAGGACTGGGGACCCGGGAGGTAAGAGTCAGTGATTGCGCAATAGTCAGTACACTGAATATTACCTCACCACCACTCCTAATCGCTTCTCCAAATACAGTATACCCATTTTGTTTGTGGACAGTCTGCTTATACCTGGCTTCCAGGAAATTGGTCAGGTGTGTGTTATTTGGCCTTTCTTCTTCCCCCTACCTTTACTGCTGTTGGGACACATCACTTGACCAATCCCCACATCCACCATCGTATGCCTAGGGGAGTAATTGAGGCCGATAACACTGCAGGACAGGAGGCGGGAGACTTCTTCAAAGGTTTCCTGCCGTTCTTGGGTCCTATGGTCAACAGCCGCAACAAACGACACCTTACCCGAGTGGTGAAGGCAACCATTAATGAAACAGCAGGGGCATTGGGCAACATCATCGCAGATCTTCAGGCGGACCGCTGACACTACAACATCGAATGGTACTTGACATCATCCTTGCTGACCGTGGTGGTGTATGTAAATTAATCAGCTCTAGCTGCTGCACTTACATACCTGATAACACTCCATCAGTCTATCAAGCTATCCAACGTCTGCATAAGCTTTCCTCTGAGATTCATCAGCAAGATGACTGGTGCCTCATAGGCTGGATTTGGGGCCTCCTTTCCAGATGGGGATGGGGGATCCTCATTTTTTTTGCCTTGGGACTAGCAGTCATCATCTCATGCTGCCTGTGTATCCAGTGCTTGCCTATGCTTTGTTGTATGTGTACAGAGCTTACAAATTCCCTGGTTAGTACACCTGACACCAACGTAAGGATTATGCTTCAACAAGCAATTGGACACCTAATGTAGATAGACATTTCCTAAGAACATGTTTTGCCACTCAATGGCAAAAGGAGGTTCTGAAGAAAATAAGTTTTCACTAGGTCCTATTAATTTCCTTACATTCCTCCATTCCTTGCCATCTCGTGACAAAACCCTGCCTACAGCCTCCATTTCTGCTGATGCTAAAAAAACTATCACATACCCAAGACCCCCCCCCATGTTCTTTGCAGTCAGCCAATTCATCAACAGAAAGCCATGAGACACCTACGCCCTGTGTAAACAAGCTTGATTTTCATCTTCTGCTCCCTGCTTGGTAAACATCCTTGACACTGTGATCAGGTCATCTGGACAATGGTCTGACTGACCGAGCTTTGATCAAGCTGATTGAACAATGGTCTGAATGCCAAGTCTTGATCAAGCTGATTGAACAATGGTCTGAATTTGTCTTGATCAAGCTGATTGAACAATGGTCTGAATGCCGAGCCTTGAGCAGGTCATCAACTACAAACACCGCCTTGATCAGGCCATCAACTACAAAACACCACCTTGATTGAACAATGGACTGAATGCCAAAAGAGTGGAATAAAAATGTATATAAGGCTTGCTCGCTGTGGAGTAAAGCAGCAGCCTCCTGGGTTTTGTCTCTGACTAGCTTGGGACTCTGTTCCATAGCCCGGGCTATTGTAATAAAGGTGGTTCTCTCTGCAGACGAAGGTTTCCGGATCCACTTTATTATATAAGGAGGGTAAGAGTAGACTTTGGTGATTCCCGCACCACCAAGCACTCCTCCTTGAGGTGGGTTTCTCTTAGTTCTACAAATGACATGAACAACTCCACCAAGGAAAGGCATTGTTCTCAGCCTCAGAGTGCGCAGGCACTCTCCCCTGAGGTCAGAACAGAACACACTCTGGTGGGTAGCAGGCTGGCTCCGGCCAGTCAATGACCGTTCTAAGGATTGGTAGGTTTCAGGGGACCCCTCTAAAGGGGCCTCTGTGTGCAATTTATAGTAAAATCGACACTGGAATCAGTGCAAGTTTATTATGTTGAGATGCTTGGTGCCAAACATCACATATTTCAGTGAAGCCATCATGGAGCTGGCGAACTCATAATGACGAGTGTCCAGCCTATGTACTTACTATGACTTCCCTGGTCACTTACAATAGCCAGGAATCGACTAGGATATTGCAGGGGCATCAGGGGCATTTCATGCAGATATGCCCTCACAGGGGGGAGAGGATGTGGTGCAGCAGCCTGAGCTGCCGACTCAGGAACTGGGGATCCGGGCTCAAGTCTCTCCTTCAGCGCAACATCCTGTGATTCTGGCCAAATCACTGTATTTCCCGGTGCCCATAGACAGCGTTTTTAAACCCTCACTGGTGATGAGCTGCACTATATAAATCTGCAAACTTTAACTCACTGCCTAAGATATGTGTAAGACATCCCTCTAGCAGTGTTCATGGGAATGGCACACAGGGATGTGTGCCTGGTCTGCTCTTCAGTTTTGTCAGTAGGTGACGGATTCTGAATTTAATAAGTGTCCCACTCAGTAAGGAGGGGTCTATCACCCACTCCCTTTCTTCTCTGTCGTCGTCAGTTGTGTGTGCGTCCTCCGGGTGATGAGACATCGATGCCACCAGAGGGAGCGGCCAGATGATCGAGGAAGGCAGAGGAAGAGGCATCTGTGGAACAGATGAGGTCGACTCCGAGGGAGGAAATCGGCGGTAGTAGTCATCAAGCACATGTTGCAAATTAGAGATGAGAGACATGGGCATCTGCACAGTTGGATTCTCAAGTGGTGGTTGAGTATTAGGTTCAGGGTAATAATCATATTGTTGGCTGCACTTATGTCATTTAATGTATCGATGTGGATTGTGGCTATCTTGGTCTGACTCTATCCGGTGTACTTCTGAACGGTGCTGTTTGTTTTGCTGTTTTGGAAATTTTATAAAATTGATTATCAAAAAAAAGGAATCATATCCTTGGTCATCATCAATAACTTGGCATTTGATGAGAAGCTCAGAAGGAGTACGAGCAGCACGGAAGGATTAGTTACTTATCTGTAATCCTAGTTCTCTTCCAGGGGTATACTCATTAAAGTCATAAGCACTGAATTATCTCCGCCCATGAGCGGGGACCCGGAACACATAAACAATATACATATATATGTGAAAATATAACCAAAAGTACATAGTACTAAGTAATTATACACATATACATGTATAACAACCATAATATGCAGCCTAACATTAATACATAGGCTAATCAAACCAAACCTTACACACGTTCTGAAGCATGAAAATATGTTGTATATAAATGCAATAAACAGGCATGAGCCTAAAATGCATTTCATAGCCATGAAAAACCTTTTATTTTCATCAAAGAACCTGTTGTAAACAGTTATTAGCCTAAAAAGGCTGCATATGAAAAAAAATTTGTGTACAGAAAATCAGACTGGCACCCTGCCTTTAAGGCCCCAGAGAATCTGCACACTTTGCCTTTAAGGCCTCCAGGAGAACTCTGTTCCCATCATGCCCCACAGGTGACAGTTAGGTCAGTTCTTTTGTACGGTACAGTAACTTTAGCAGGAATCTGCACTTAAAACCTTCATAACACATATTGAAAACGATAAACCTCAATGCTACTGCTCGCACGGGGAGGTGGGAGGGTGCTTATGACTTTAATGAGTATACCCCTGGAAGAGAACTAGGATTACAGGTAAGTAACTAATCCTTCTCTTCCAGGGGATACTCATTAATAGTCATAAGCACTGAATAGAGTAACAAGCTCATACCCACCAGAAGCGGGCGAACAGATAAAAGCATAGCCGCACTTTAAAATCACAGTGTTTAACTAGAATTAGCAAACAAATTTCTGAGTGATGCTTGTCCCACTTGTGCATCAGTCTGCGCATCAGAATCAAAACAGTAATGGCGTGTAAACGTATGCACTGAGCGCCAAGTAGCTGCTTTACATATCTCTGACATAGCCACATTCCTAAGGAGAGCTGTGGTAGAAGCTTTTCCCCTCGTAGAATGAGCCCTAGGTCTACCTGATAAAGACTTGTGGGCTAGCTGATAAGCCAGTAAGATACATGACACTATCCACCTAGAAATGGATCTCTTGGATGCTGCCAAACCAGTATTCGTAGGACCATAGTTCACAAACAGACGGTCCGTCTGTCTCAAAGACTTTGTTTTATCTAAGTAAAATTTCAAAACCCTTTTTAGATCTAAATGTAAATGTACAGGAATTTATATAGCGCAAATCACCAAGCGGTTTCTAAGTGCTTGCTTAGGGAACCCGTCCTGGTATTCCCCTGTGAGATAACCCCGGCAGGGTATCCGCAAGGTGAAAGCCAGGCATCCCGCCGCGAGGGGCCGTTGTGGAGATTAAGCAAGCTATTGCCCAGAGTCTGAACCCGTGAATCAAGTAGGCACCGGAGCGAGAATTGTCGAGTCCATGGACATTTTAGGACTCAACCCAGCCGAGCCGGGAATTGAACCCTGATCCCGGGCTGACCTCTGCTTCCAGGTCTGCCTCCTCTAACCAGTGAGCCACACTTCTCCATTCTAATGAATGTAAAGTCCGTTCTGCCGGACTCGAAGGGTTCGGAAAGAAAGTAGGCAATGTTATGGATTGGTTAATATGAAAATCCGACACCACCTTAGGTAGGAAAGCAGGATGAGTCCTGAGCACCACTCTGTTTCCAAGAAAAACTGTATACGGTTCATTGCAACACAAAGCCTGGATTTCGCTCACCCTACGAGCAGAAGTGATGGCCACCAGGAACGCTACTTTCCGAGACAGGTGTTGCAAAGACGCTTTATGTATAGGCTCAAATGGGGGACCCATTAACTTAGTCAACACCACATTATGCTCCCAAGGTGGAGAAGGAGACCTGACTGGAGGATACACCTTTCTTAACCCTTCCAGAAAATCCTTCACCACAGGCATCCGAAAGAAACATATCTGTGTTGGCGATTTTCTATAAGCAGTTATTGCAGCAAGATGGACTTTGATGGAATTAAACTGCAAACCAGATTCAGCAAGGTAAAGAAGATAAGGCAAGATCACCTTTTCTTGACCATGAATAGGGTCAAGACCCTTATTCTGACACCAAAGGTAAAAGCGTTTCCACTTAAATCCATAGGATTGTCTCGTAGAAGGCCGCTTTGCCTCCTTAAGGATGTTCATACACTCCGGATTCAGCTGTAAGTGCCCGTACTGGATGACTTCAGGAGCCATGCTGCCAAGCGCAGGGAGGGCAGATTGGGATGAAACACTCGCCCCTTCTGCTTGGACAGAAGATCCGGGCGACACGGCAATCTCCTGTGCGGTGTTATTGATAACTGGAGGAGATCTGGGAACCACCACTGGCGTGGCCATTCTGGGCAAATCAGTATCATTCTGGAGTGGGTCTTGTACAGCCGATTGATCACTGCTGGTATCAACGGTGTCGGTGGAAAGGCGTACAGCAAATTTTGACACCAATCTATCAAAAGGGCATTCCCTTAAGACCCTTTCTTGTAGAACCTGGACGCGAAGACGGGGCATTATGCGTTTGCCGCGTCTGCGAACAGATCTATGTCTGGTGTTCCCCAATCCTGGAAAATGCTGTGCGCGACGTCTTCGTTGAGAACCCAGTCGTGCGCTTCGACGAAGTCTCTGCTGAGGTCGTCCGCCTGTGAGTTGAGACTCCCTGGTAGGTGAATTGCTGTTATGGACAGGTCTCGTGCAAGTAACCAATGCCAGATGGTCTAGGCTTCTATGGAAAGAGTCCTGGATCTGGTACCCCCCGCTTGTTTAAGTAATACATTGTCGTTGTATTGTCTGTTTGTACCAGGAGGGACTGAGTTTGAAGCGATGGCGCCAGGGACTTGAGAGCAAGATGGACCGCTCTGAGTTCGAATAGATTGATGTGATATCCTTTCTCGAAGTCTGACCATAGCCCTTGACCTGCAGAGGGCCCATATGCACCCCCCAGCCGTGGAGAGAAGCATCTGTTATCAGAGTCTGCGTTGGCGGGTCCTGATGAAAAGGGACTCCCTTCATCACGTGCACCTTCTTCATCCACCACCGGATGGAATCTCTTGCAGACTGTTGGAGATGAATCCGGTCCTCCCAGCAGCCCGTCCTCTGTTTCCATTGATCTTCCAGACACTGTTGCAGAGGACGCATCTGCAAACGTGCGTTTGGCACGATGAAAATGCACGACGCAATGGACCCCAGGAGAGAGGACACTTGCCGAACTGTCGGACGTGCAGTTTGAAGGAGAAGTAAACACTTCGACATGATGGATGACCACCTC